>NW_027590268.1:300000-553679 GCF_964213995.1 Mustelus asterias | reverse complement strand
CATATTTACCCACTAATCCCTCTAACCAACGCATCTCAGGACACGAAGGGCAATTTTTAGCATGGCCAATCAACCTAACCCGCACATCTTTGGACTGTGGGAGGAAACCGCAGCACCCGGAGGAAACCCACGCAGACACGGGGAGAATGTGCAAACTCCACACAGACAGTGACCCAAGCCGGGAATTGAACCCAGCTCTCTGGAGCTGTGAAGCACCAGTGCTAACCACTGTGCTACCCGATGGTGCTGCTCAATTAAAAGACCCAGCAATTAAGCTACTTCGAAGAAGAAAAAAATCGTTTATCAGGGAGAGATTCTCTTGGACAGGACACACAAGGGAAGGGAATACATGATGAACAGCAGGGCCCTGGAAAGCATCGGGAGTGAGATGCAGTTCAGTGTGCATGTGCACCTGTCACTTACGGTAAATAAAGTGGTTAAAGCATATGTTATACATGCATTTGTGAGCCCAGGCATAGATTTTACAAACAGGGATCCTATGCTAGAACAACAAAAAACGTTGGTTAGGCCACAGCTGGATTATTGTGTGCAGTTCTCTAATGCACTTTAGAGGAGTGGTGGGATTCCACTGTAAAGGGTGCAGAAGAGATTAATCAGGATTCGCCTTTGTTTTTTAGGAAGAGAGATTGGATAGATTGGGGCTGTTTGCCTTGAAGCAGAGGAGACTGGCGGTGGTGGGTGGAGGGTGTTATGATTAACTTGTAGAAATTGTGATGGGCCACGAGCAGATCGGAAGAAACTTTCTCCTCTTGGTGGAGGGATCAATGACGAGGGGGTATAGATTTATATAAGGTTCAGGAGGTTTAGAAGCGATGCGAGGAGAAGGCATTTCACTCAGATCGTGGTGAGAGCCTGGAACTCTGTCCCCCAAAGGGGGGTGGAGATAAAGTCCCTCATAATATTTAAGAAGTATTTAGACGAGCACGTATGATGCCAATGCATAAAATGTTATGGGCGAAGTGCTCGGAAATGAGTTTCGATTAGTACGGCATTTTGTCTTCGACCGGCGCAGACATGATGGGCCGAAAGGCCGTTTCCTGTGCTGGAGATCTCTCTAACGACAGCGGTGTGTCCCAGACAAGATTTACCGGTGAAACAGCAATCTCCCAAAACGATTACCTGAACATTATCTCCTTGCTGTGTCTGGGAGTTTGATGTGCGCTTACCCCAGCCCCATGCCTTAAATTACGATAGTGGCTACATTTTTAAAAAAACACAGGTTCGTTGGTTATAACCGTTTCCAGGCGTCAGTTATTCGCAAAAAAAATACAGAAATTCAAGTGCTTCTTTTTTCTGCTTTCCTTAAAACAATTGAAACGATTGCGCAGAGCAGTCAAAGACAGTCTTTTTCATCACTGAGAATATTGCCTCCACAAAATAGTGTTTTTGTTGTATTTGTAAATACATGGAATGTTTTATCTGATAACATTCGGCATTGTTGAAGTTATAATTCATTGACCATCTCATATATCAAACCAGGCTGCAGACACAAACCAATGCATCATACACACACACGCACACGCCGCCCCCCCCCCCCAACCCCGCCACACACACACGCACACACACATACAAACACACACACTCATGCACTCCCACACACACAAACTCACGGTCACGCATATATACACAGACACACACATATACACACACACTCGCGCGCGCACGCAGACTCACACATACACATTCACACTCACACACACGCACAAACTCTCACACTCACACTGACGCACACACACACTCACACACACACAAACTCACACACATTAGGGCAGCGAATAAAACATTGCTGTTACCGGTTTGATGCGTTTGTTGTGAAACTGGGTGTCGGTGGTTCACTGTCCATTGGGGACAGAATCTCAGGGTGTCCGGACATCTCAGGGGAAACATCTGCATTATTTCCAGGTATGGAAGGGGAGGCCATAGCGGGCTGATTGAGAGCCTGAGAGCTATGTTCTGTGCGGTGAAACACATTATGAATCAATGATATGACTGGAGTGAGAAGCTACATTTTAATGTTGATATCACACCACTCATAAGAACATAAGAAATAAGAGCAAGAATAGGCCATCTAGCCCCTCGAGCCTGCCCCGCCATTCAATAAGATTATGGCTGATCTGAAGTGGATCAGTTCCACTTGCCCACCTGATCCCTCTAACCCCTAATTCCCTCACCGATCAGGAATCCATCTATACGTGATTTAAACATACTCAACGAGGTAGCCTCCACCACTTCAGTGGGTAGAGAATTCCAGAGATTCACCACCCTCTGAGAGAAGTTCCTCCTCAACTCTGTCCTAAACTGACCACCCTTTATTTTGAGGCAGCGCCCTCTAGTTCTAGCTTCCTTTCGAAATGGAAATAATCTCTCCACCTCTACCCTATCCAGCCCCTTCATTATCTTATAAGAACATAAGAAATAGGAGCAGGAGTAGGCCATCTAGCCCCTCGAACCTGCCCCGCCATTCAATAAGATCATGGCTGATCTGACGTGGATCAGTACCACTTACCCGCCTGATCCCCATAACCCTCAATTCCCTTAACGATCAGGAATCCATCCATCCGCGCTTTCACCATATTCAGCGAGGTAGCCTCCACCACCTCAGTGGGCAGAGAATTCCAGAGATTCACCACCCTCTGGGAGAAGAAGTTCCTCCTCAAATCTGTCTTAAACCGACTCCCCTTTATTTTGAGGCTGTGTCCTCTAGTTTTAACTTCCTTACTAAGTGGAAAGAATCTCTCCGCCTCCACCCTATCCAGCCCCCGCATTATCTTATAAGTCTCCATAAGATCCCCCCTCATCCTTCTAAACTCCAACGAGTACAAACCCAATCTCCTCAGCCTCTCCTCATAATCCAAACCCCTCATCTCCGGTATCAACCTGGTGAACCTTCTCTGCACTCCCTCCAATGCCAATATATCCTTCCTCATATAAGGGGACCAATACTGCACACAGTATTCCAGCTGCGGCCTCACCAATGCCCTGTACAGGTGCATCAAGACATCCCTGCTTTTGTATTCTATCCCCCTCGCGATATAGGCCAACATCCCATTTGCCTTCTTGATCACCTGCTGTACCTGCAGACTGGGCTTTTGCGTCTCATGCACAAGGACCCCCAGGTCCCTTTGCACGGTAGCATGTTTTAATTTGTTTCCATTGAGATAGTAATCCCATTTGTTATTATTTCCTCCAAAGTGTATAACCTCGCATTTATCAACGTTATACTCCATTTGCCATATCCTCGCCCACTCAGTCAGCCTGTCCAAATCTCTCTGCAGATCTTCTCCGTCCTCCACACGATTCACTTTTCCACTTATCTTTGTGTCGTATGCAAACTTCGTTACCCTACACTCCGTCCCCTCCTCCAGATCATCTATATAAATGGTAAATAGTTGCCGCCCGAGTACTGATCCCTGCGGCACGCCACTCGTTACCTTCCTCCAACCGGAAAAACACCCATTTATTCCGACTCTTTGCTTCCTGTCGGATAGCCAGTCCCCAATCCACTTTAACACACTACCCCCAACTCCGTGTGCCCTAATCTTCTTCAGCAGCCTTTTATGGGGCACCTTATCAAACGCCTTTTGGAAATCCAAAAACACCGCATCCACCGGTTCTCCTCCATCAACCGCCCTAGTCACATCTTCATAAAAATCCAACATGTTCGTCAAGCACGACTTTCCCCTCATGAATCCATGCTGCGTCTGATTGATCGAACCATTTCTACCCAGATGCCCTGCTATCTCCTCTTTAATAATGGATTCCAGCATTTTCCCTACTACAGACGTTAAGCTGACCGGCCTATAGTTACCCGCCTTTTGTCTCCTTCCTTCTTTAAACAGCGGCGTAACATTAGCCGTTTTCAAATCAACCGGCACTACCCCAGAATGCAACGAGTTTTGATAAATAATCACTAACGCATCCACTATTACCTCTGACATTTCTTTCAATACCCTGGGATGCATTCCATCGGGACCCGGGGACTTGTCCACCTTCAGTCCCATCAGTCTACCCAGCACTGCCTCTCTGGTAACATTAATTGTATTAAGTATTTCTCCTGCTGCCAACCCTCTATCGTTAATATTTGGCAAACAAGTTGTGTCCTCCACCGTGAAGACCGGTCTTATAGGTCTCTATAAGATCCCCCCTCAGCCTTCTAAATACCAACGAATACAAACCCAATCGGCTCAGTCTCTCCTCATAATCAACACCCCTCATCTCTGGTATCAACCTGGTGAACTTTCTCTGCACTCCCTCCAAGGCCAATATATCCTTATGCAAATAAGTGGAACAATTCTGCACACAGGATTCCAGCTGCGGCCTCACCAATGCCCTGTACAGATGCAGCAAGACATCTCTGCTTTTATATTCTATCCCATTTGCCTTCTTGATCACCTGTTGCACCTGCAGACTGGGTTTTTGCGTCTCATGCACAAGGACCCCCTGGTCCCTTTGCACAGTAGCATGTTGTATTTTTTTTTCCATTTAGATAATAATCCAATTTGCTATTATTTCCTCCAAAGTGAATAATCTCGCATTTGTCAACGTAATACTCCATCTGCCAGATCCTAGCCCACTCACTCAGCCTTTCCAAATCTCTCTGCAGACCTTCGACGCCCTCCACACGATTCACTTTTCCACTTATCTTTGTGTCGTCTGCAAACTTTGTTACCCTACACTCAGTCCCCTCCTCCAGATCGGCTATATAAATGGTAAATTGTTGAGGCCCCAGTACCGATCCCTGCGGCACGCCACTAGTTACCATCTGCAAACCAGAAAAGCACACATTTATTCCGACTCTCTGCTTCCTGTCGGATAGCCAATCCCCAATCCACGCTATCACTCTATCCCCAACTCCGTGTGACCCAATCTTCTTCAGCAAGCTTTTGTGAGGCACCTTATCAAACGCCTTTTGGAAATCCAAAAACACCGCATCCACCGGTTCTCCTCCATCAACCGCCCTAGTCACATCTTCATAAAAATCCAACAAGTTCGTCAAGCACGACTTTCCCCTCATGAATCCATGCTGCTCTATGTCACCCAGGTAACAAAATCTTGCAACTCTAATAGGAGCGTTGAAGCAGCATTGGACATCGAGTTACGTAATGTGATTGGTTAAAGACCACAAGACCATAAGAAATAGGAAGCGAAGTCAGCCGTTCCACACCTCGAGCCTGCTTTGCCATTCAATATGATCATGGCTGATCCAATGTTGTTCACGTCCACTTTCCTGTCATTTCCCCGTGATCCTGGATTCCTTTACTGTTCATAAATCTATCTACCTCGGCCTTACATATATACGCAAAGACACTGCCCCCACAGCTCCCTGTGGAAAGGAGTTCCAAAGACCCACCGACCTCCGAGACAAGAAAATCCTCCTCATCACAGTCTTAAATTGACACCACTTTATTCAGGGACTTTATTCTCTGGTCATGGACTCTCCCGTTAGGGGAATCTTGCGCTCAGCATTTATGCTGTCAAGTCATTTAATAATCATACATTTCAATTAGTCCACCTCCCATTCTTGTAAATTCCAATGTGCCGAATCCCAAACTGTTTAGCCTTCCCTCATAGGTCAACCTCTCCATTCCGGGAACCATCCCAGTGCAATTTGTCTGAACTACCTTCAATAAAAGCATATATTTCCTTAAATGAGTGGACCAAAATTGCTCGCAGTACTCCAGATATGTCCTCACCAATACCATGTACAGTTGCAGCAAGACTTGCCGACTCATACTCCAACCCCCTTTAAATAAGGACCAACATACACTTGGCTTTCCTGAATGCCTGCACCATATGTGTGCTGGATCTATGTGTTTTGGGCACAAGTATCCCCAAGTCCCTTTGTGTATCAGTTTCTGTAGTCTTTCTCAATTTCAATAATGCTATGTTCGTTTGTTCTCCCTGAAGAGGCAAACATTAAACATTAAACATTAAAGAACGGTAGAAAGATCATGGAGTCCTTGTGAACGGTAGGGGTAACAACCGACCGTGCAGTGAATATTAATGTATTCCAAACCCAAACTATTTCTACACTTTCTCGTAAATAAATCACATATCTTGAAGTGCAGGCCTTTGTTCAGATCAATTTGCAACGACTAAATCGATACTTTTAATTGTTATGAATATACAAACATGCAAAGTAGGAGAAATAGTAGGGCACTCGCCCTCTGTCAGACAGTTCCTTCATTTAATAGCATCACGGGTAATCAATGCCTTTACCACAAGTACGGAAACCTGCTTACCCGCTGCTTATCAAGAATATATCTCGCTCTGCCTTAAAATATTCAAAGATTTTGCCTCAATCAACATTTGAAGAAGATATCCCAAAACCTTACGGTCATCTGACAGGGAAACATATCCACATTTCTTTTTAAATGAGCAATCCACAATTTTTAACCAGTGCCACCGCCCCCACCGCCCCACCACCCTGAGTCTAGATTCTCCCCCAAGAGGAAGCACCCTGTCCGCAGGGACCCTGCCAAGTCTCAAAGGATCTTACATGTTTCAACAACATTGCCTTTTGCTCTTCTAAAGTGCAGCTGGATACAAACCTATGCGGCCCTCAGAAGGGAAGCCACCCATTCCGAGTATCACTCTGGTTAACCTTCTCTGAACTGCTTCTTACAAATTTGCATATTTCCTTAAAGTTGCAGACCAATAGTGTAGACAGTGCGCCTGGGGTGACCTCACCAGTGCCGTGTATAACGGAAACATAACCTGCTTTTTTAACATTAAATTCCCCTTGCATTAAATACTTAATTTTTTTTCGCTTTGCTATTTACTTTTTGCACCCTCACACTAATCATTTGCGGTAAAGCCTGTCGGAGAGCCAGGTGCCTCTGCACTTCGGAGTCCTGTAATCTTTCACCATTTATATCATAGGCTTCTTTTATTATTTGTCCTTCCAAAATAGACAATCTGACATTATCTCATGATCTTACCAGATATTTGCCTATTCCACAAGTTCTTACATCCTCCTTGTATCCACTTCACAACTTCCATGCCCAGCATTTCTGTGTCATCAGCAAATTTTGGCATCATGTCATTGGTCCTTTCATACATAACATTGATATAAATAGGAAAGAGTTGCATCTTCGGAACTCATCCAGTGGCACACAATAGCCCACTTCAGAAAATCACCCATTAATGCCTACTCCATGATTCCTGTTAGCTACACAATCTTCTATCCATCCCTTACATCATGTGCTCTTATTTTCCGCAATAATGTTTGATGTGTCAATTTATGAAACGCCTTCTGAAAATCTAAGTACGCTGCATTATTATTTGTGGTGCATGTAATCACAGCAAGGTCGATGGTTTGGGATGAATATTAAAATAACACGAATATGCAGGTGGATGGTAATTGTGTGGGTGTTGGCAATACAGCTCACCGAGTGGAGAAGATACACCTCTGACAGTTCGCAACGTGAAGATCTCATCCGCACCATTGTCCAGCATAAAGGGACTGCTCTGAGAGCCATTGGCTTCAGTGTCAACGTCGTCATAATCGCCAAGCACGAATCCTAAATTTAAAATGATTTTCAATAAACAAAATTCTCACATTTTATTACAGGATGTGAGCGTCGCTGACAATCTCAGTCGTGGCGAAATTGCATCATTCCCCTTGGTCTGAATGGACTGCTATGTCGTTTGAGAGGGCAGCAAGAAGTTAAACACAGCGACGCTGGGCTGGAGACAAATGTAGGCCAGACCTGGTAAGGAAATTTGTTTCCATCAACATCCTGGTTGTTGTCATTGACCAGAAAGCAAACTGCGCTAGCTATATAAATACTGTGGTTACCAGAGCAGGCCAGGTACTGGGAATCATGTGGTGAGCAACTCGCCTCATGGGTCCCCAAACCCTGCCCACCATCAACACACAGTTTAGGAGTGTGATGGAATACTCGTCACTTGTCTGGATGAGTGCAACTCCAACAACACTCAATAAGCCATCCAGGACAAAGCAGGCCGCATGAATATCCTGCGTTCCACAAACATTTTACCCCTCCACCACCGACCAGCAATGACAGCCACGTGTACCATCTACAAGGTACACTGCAGTACCTCACCAAGTCTCCTTAGGGAGCACCTTCCAAATTACTACCATCTAGAAGGAAAATGTCAACAGATACCTGGGAACAACACCGACGGGAGGTTCTCCTCCAGATTAATCGCCATGCTGATTCAGAAACATATCAGCCGTTTCCTCATTGTCGCTCGATCAACATCCTGGAACTCGCTCCTGACCAGTAATATAGATGTTTCTACAGCACATGGACTGCAGCAGTTAGAAAAGGCAACCCACCACCACCTTCTCAAGGAACAATTGTATTGGGCAATAAATGCTGTTGTAACCAGCATTCAAAACCCGTAAATTAATGCAGGATAGAAGATAGTTTTGTTTTTACAACTATCAGTTATGATTCTTGAGATTAACTTTATCCTTCAAATTAATTTACTGAATTTCAATTCCATGATTACAGTGGTGGTTGTCTGCAGAGGATTAGCTTGGGCCTCTAGATTTGAAATCCAATGTTATGGCTCCATCTTTTGCGCATAACTGATATTCGAATACGGCAACCTATCTGGGTTAGTAGAGCATCAGAATGAATAAAGTGCGGATGTCTCGTGCTATGAGTTAAGAGGGGAGAAAGGTGATGTGTCGCGATAGTTCCTCAGAATTTTTAAATCACAAGGATATCTCTGAATGATCCATCTAAATTGTACACAGAGGGCGGCACCGTAGCACAGTGGTTAGCACTGCTGGTTCACAGCTCCAGGGTCCCGGGTTTGATTCCCGGCTCGGGTCACTGTCTGTGTGGAGTTTGCACATTCTCCTCGTGTCTGCGTGGGTTTCCTCCGGGTGCTCCGGTTTCCTCCCACAGTCCAAAGATGTGCGGGTTAGGTTGATTGGCCAGGTTAAAAATTGTCCCTTAGAGTCCTGGGATGCATAGGTTAGAGGGACGAGCGGGTAAATATGTGGGGATAGGGCCTGGGTGGGATTGTGGTCGATGCAGACTCGATGGGCCGAATGGCCTCCTTCTGCACTGTAGGAATTCTGTGATTCTTTTGTCTTTGACCGCCGAAGTGGGTAAAACACAAAAAGCTAAGTGTTTGATCCTTTGTACGGCCGATGCCATGGATATTATGATGTTTCGAATCCAATTTGTTTCTAAACTTTTTTTTTTAAACTACTGTGCAAAATCTGTGATACCTGCTTGTGCCATTAGATGAGATATCTGTTTTGTCTATGTTGTTGCTCGTTTCAGAGAGCAGAGCACGCATAAATTCCAAAAAAAGGGGGTGGCAGTAACTGACAATGTGCACAGACTGAATACTGGAGGACTTTGCTGATTTACACTATGCGTGAGAACATTCTCTACACAGAATCGAAACAAAGCTAATATGAGTAGTAGTTGGCCATTTGGCTCTTCGAGCCTGCACTGCCAACAATACGATCATGGCTGCCTGTATCTGAACACAATACTCCCACGCTCTCACAGACCCCTTGATACATTGAGCGGCTAAAAATAGATCCGTTTCCTTTAATATATTCAGTGACTTGACCTCCACAGCGTTGTGTGGCAGAGAATTGCACAGGTTCAGCACCCTCTGAGTGAAGAGTTTTCTCCTCCTCTCTGTCCTAAATGGCCTCCCACGTATCCTGAGATGATGTCCCCCTGTTCTAGACCCTCAAGCCAGAGGAAACAACAATGCTGCATCAAGTCTGTGCAGCCATATCAGAATTTTGAGCATTTCAAGGAGACCCACTCTCATTATTCGAAAATCCAGTGAATACAAGCCCAGTGACATAATCCTTTCTCCAAAGACAAGCCTGACCTCCCAGGAATCAGACTGGTGAATCTTAGCTGCACTCCCCGTATGGCAAGCATATCTTTTCTTAGATGAAGAGACGAAAATGGCACAAAATCCTTGAGGGTGTGGTCTCACCAAATCAATTGTTGTAAGACATTGTTGCAGTCGTTTAATGGAAGGGACCATCTTCAATTAATCAGGTTAACCGGAGATGAAGAGTAAACCTTGATACTGCACTTGTCAGAAACAATTTTCAAGATTACCCTGCTGCACCTGCCCGGAGACTAGACATTCCAGCCATGGTCAATCGTCCTTTAAATGATCCGCCAAACTTTCAATGCATCCCCGACCTTTCCCCTGGCGGGTGGGATGAGAATATGTATCCAATAGGCTAATATATCCATGCCGGAAATAATCCTATACAATTCACCATAACCATTCGCTGTGATGAAATCCTCATTCTCATAAGATGCTGGATAAAGATATTCCTGCTTCGTTCCCTGGTTAGCTTAGTAACAACTTTTGTTTTAATGTTTGCCCCACACTTTTGCTTTTACTGTCAAAGGGAAACGATGTTTCTGCATGTCTCCCATGGGAATGACTCACAATTTTCAGGTCAGGTCACACCTCCACTTTCCCTTTTCTAAACACCGATGCAATCTGTCTGATTAGTTAGAAACCTTCAGTTCTGTTGTAATTGATGTGTCTTTACACTAATTCTTGTTCTTTTATATCCTTCGATAACATGCAGACAGGAACGGCGAACAGTTCACCAAATGAAATCTCAACGTGCTTTCAAATTGGCATACAATCAATTCTTTACTTTGCCGTTACAGTCCTCTCGGAATAAACCTGATGCTTTCTTTGCTTTCTCGCCTTATTAACATTGATTCATATGTGTTTTTTGTTCGTGTATTTGTATTTTGGACCCCATGCTCAACAATCGAGCTGAATGAAGCATCACGGAATCCCTACAATGCAGAAAGAGACCATTCAGCACGTCGAGTCTGCACAGACTCTCCGGAAGTGTATCCAGTGCCAGATTTAGGCATAAGCTGAACAAGCTACAGCTTAGGGCCTCACATACCACAGGGACCTCACAGCATTTCAGAAGGTTTACATTTAAGAGCGGATACCAGAAAAGAAAAAAGAAAGCACCAGCTTTAAGAGCAACTCAGAAAATTACCAAAAGTTCAGTTACTTTACTCCAGAAACAAGTAAGGATCCACAAACCCAACGTGTTCAGCAAAGTCCAACAATTAAAAGGCATAATTATGTTTTCAATTTTTTTGTGGCGACCCAAGTTCCTGTTTTGGTACGCACCTTTGTGAGACCTTTTGGTGTGACGGTTTAACAAGGGGCCTCCAAGCTTTATATTGCTTAGGGCCTCACCAAGTCTAAATCCGGCACTGAGTGTACCTCACCTCGGTCAACCCCACTCCCACCAATCCACCTAACCTGCACGTTTTTAGAACTCTAATGGGCTAATTTCGCATGGTCAGTCCACCAGTCTTTGGACCGTGGGTGGAAACTGGCGCACACAAAGGAAACACGCGCAGACAAGGGGAGAGTGTGCAAAACCCCACAAACTTATTCAATGCTGGAATCAAACCCAGTTCTTTGGCGCTTTGTGGCAGCAGTGCACCACCGTGCTGACCAATGTTGAATATGATAGAGCCGAGATAAGATTATCTTTTGGAGTGATGGCGCAAACGCGATGAGCCTTCTTCACAGTGTAGGAATTATACGGTTCTAGACAGTGAGGGAAAAATTGTCCATTCAATTCAATGACCATCAGAATTGTCTGTTCAGAAGAGGTCAGATTTACTTGTGAAGATTTGGTAACAAATGGTCTGTGCAAACCTGATCCGCCCATATGAGTGGAATACGTTCCAGGTAGAGTGTCTTCAATCTCTTCATAAATTCCCTGGTGCACACCAGCGGGTGGACCCCAGTGGCCAGCGACAGCACCTGCTATAGGGCAAATAAGTGACATATAATTCATTTATATTTCATGGGAGTGTAACAGTTAAATGTGAAGAATTATAGTGCTGGTTCTTGGACTATGAATAGAACAGTTGGGTTTCTTTATACTGGAGAAAAGCTTCACAAGCCAGAATGTCCACCCTGAACATTCTGTTCACAGTCTGGGCATAGAGACTGAGGTTGACCACACGGACCAGAAATGGTAAGAGTGACATGAATACGCAGTTATTAAAGCACGATTAGATGACAAAAAAGCAACAGTTGCATAAAATGATCTGTATCTTTACTGCAGTTGCTGAATTCATTTGGTGTCTCATTGACCGCTCGATGAACAAGGTTAGTGCTACATTTTGGCATCACGGCAGCTACTTGAACAGGGAGGCTATAGCATTGTGTTATTGCCCACTGGAGTAGTAATGCAGGGACACTGGGACTCCTCATTATGAGCCAAAGATGACTCATGGCATCAGGTTAAAAATGTGCAAGGAAAACCCCTGATGGACATTCCACGTTTAAAAAAAATGGACTTAGGTATTTGCAGTGTGTTACATAATACATAGTAATGCAATTATGCATTTGCACTGTATTGCACAACGTAGTAGGATATACAGTGGATTGCAGAATGTACTGGGGTATTTACAGTGTGTCGAGAAATGTCAGTATGTTCCAGCATGGTTTGGGTATTTTAACCATATTACAGGATGTAGTAGGATATATTCTGTATGTTGCAGCATGCGCTGGGATATTTTCCGTGTGCTGCAGGATGCACTGTGGTATTAATATTTTGTTTCAGAATGTGGTGGGGAGTATAGTGTCACATGATGTACTCGGGCATGTACAATATGTTACATTATGGGTTATTTACATTGTGTTACAGGATGCAATATGGTATTTACAGTATGTCAAAGAATGTAATGGGATCTTTTCAGTGCGGTACATAATGCACTGGAGTACATGCTGTGTGTGATCCACAATGTATTTGGATAACTATAGTGTGTTTCACAATGTATTGGGTTATGAGCAGTGTTTTCCAAAAAGTCATTTGTTACATTCAGTTTGTTATATAAGGGATTGGGGTATGTGCAATCTGTTAAAAGAAAATACTGGGATATTTACATTGTAGTACCTCAGTACATCTTGTACTTAGAATATGTTAAATTACGTACTGTGGCATTTACAGTGTGTTTCATGGCGTACTGAATATTTATAGTCTGTTACAATGTACTGTGGTATGTATACGAGATGAGGAAATAGTATTTCCACTGAACTTGCAACCCCAAAACCCACGGAAAGATCTCGGGTGCAGGTTCGAATCTCACAATGGCTGATGGTGAAATTTGAATTCAGCTTAACAAAATCATTGCTAATTGATGCAAAAACCCATCTGGTTCACCAATGTCCAACAGCAAAGAAAATCTGACATCCTTACCCAGTGTGGCCTACATGTGACACAAGAGCCACAGCAATGCGTCTGGCCCACACCCCATGAAGGCATAATTAAGAGAAAGAAGGATACAGAATCTGATTTATTTCCAGTGCGGCCGGGTAACTCTCTCGGAAAAGTGCACTCGACTGGAGATGCGCGGAGATACGGATCAAAATCAGAGATCCAATGTTATTTCAGAGGTAAGATTTGAATGCTAACCTTTTCTGTTTGATTTTCCCTGCATTAGCATCATCAGTGCAATCAACTCGCAGGTTAACAGGACTCCAAGTGTTATACAGAGGACAACAGGAACCGATGTGGTTTTATCTTCTTCCCCTTAATGACAAGATTACAGAAATGTTTAACACTGATGTATTTGGCCTTAAATTTTTACATTATCCACAATCTAAAACAACATATTTGATTCAGAAATTAAGGAAGACAGGAAAACTTAATTGCCCAAATGTCACTGGAAAGCCTATCAATCTTAGCATCGATAGGTACAGTAGCATTAATAATAAATACCTGCCAATGTGGACGGGGAGGTAGCCAGAGATAAATCGATCCCTGTGGAATGCATTGACAAATCATTAATTTCAGGTGTTGGCATTTCACTTCAGGAAAATAATTTCAGTTCCTCCTTTACAAACGCCATGGCCACCGACCAATGATCAAGTGCATCGCACTACACTGCACTCACCAGAACAAATCACACTGGCATCTTCCTTGTGGTTACAGTCAGGTTGACTGGGTGCCACCGAAGGGCAGTCAGAGAGAAATGATTCTCTTCCAGTGCACGTCACTTCGTCCAGCCAGATGTTCCCGTTACCATGGGAGAAAAACGACCCTCCTGGGGCCAACAAAGCAGGACCACAGCCCAGCTGTCTGCAGACCACATGGGCATCGGCCATATTCCAGGAATCATCGCACACGGTTCCCCAGCTGCTAGTGTGAAATATCTCCACTCTCCCAGAGCATCTGTCTTTCCCTCCTACCAGACGCAGCCTTTGCCTCCTGTCTATCAACGAAAATCAAATTGTTATTCTTGATGTGGAATGCGCCAAGGGAAAAGGCCAAAGAGTGGGTAGAATAAGGAGAAAAAATCACCTGATTCTCGAAGGCACTTTGAACTGCTTGGGTACTCCTTCATGATCATGGCTCCTTCTGCGAAGAGACATATGCTGATTGCATTGGTCACCAGAGTTTGGAATGATAACCGCATACTGAAAGATTCAATGGATTACCTGAGCATACAATGCCTGCATCATTCCAGTGATCACAGCCGCTGCTTGCATCCTGTGAGTCTGATTGACACTGCCAGAGTGTGGACTCATGGGAATTGCACCTAAATTTCCTGATAGGTCCGGATCCATGTCCAAACAGCCTCGTGTTAAACTGTATAGACTTGACGCTGCCACACTGTAACTCTTTGCAAATCACGCTTGCATCTTTTAAACGAAGTTCGTCTGAGCACACTGTTCCCCAGGTCCCATTGTAGAAAACCTCCACTCTCCCCTCGCAGCGATGTTTACCATTCACCAACCGCATCTCTTTGTGTTCTGTCAATGAACGAAAATGTTTTCAAACTGTTAACTGTGCAGCACATGGATGGCAAATTTTTTGTATTCACGTGCAAGTTGTTATCATTTCAGAAAGAAAATGGACCAAGTCATTCCATAGCGAATTGAAAAGTCACTGCCGTGGATCAAGGTCTGAATCCATTCGCAGTGATAGAAGATGTCCGTCTCGAAAGGGAATTAGTGAACCAGATGGGTTCCAAGATCATCATCAGACTCAAAGATTTAATTGGAATCAACTTTCACCATTGGGTGCGGGATGTGATCCCTGGTCCCTGGCGCATTACCCCTGATCTCTGGGTTGCTAGTGCCTATAAGTGTCCATGTAGCCCTACATCAGCAATAGTACTGGACCTCTCTCTGCACTTCTGCTTTTCATATTCTAAAGTAGATGCGCCCTTGGTTACGTACAACAGGCTTACAAAGACCGAACATCTGAAAATCTGTTTCAATTCATATGCTGCATAATTGCATTTGATAAGAAGGAAGTCTGCCACAAAATAAAGCAAAACATTGATCAACAGGCAGAATGCAATTGACAACTTCATTCTGACATAGTCAGGTCTAAGGTGGTGAAGATCCAGTACGAACAACAGAAAGGCCACATGATGCTTGGATACTACGAGCATGAATGATGTACCGGAGTCAATGGATCTCGGTATAAAGACAGTAATCTTTGCAGAGATATAAGATGGTATCGTAAACAGGCAATAAAAATGTCGATGGGAAAAGTAAAACCAGAAAGTGGGTGGCATGTGGAAACTACACCACCCACACAGTTTAATTGAATATGAGAGGTGCCTTAAAGGTGAATTTAGATAAGAAGCTCAGCGAAAATTATGAAGGGCATGCTGATAGGGTTAGATGAAGCAGTGAAAGGCAATTCTTCTGTACAAAATTAATCCCACATTTCGGCTGAAAGGCCGGATTTTGTGCTGTGGTTTCTATGTAATTCTGTTGTATACCTAGATCTATTGGCTCCATGTAACATCATGCAAATACTCAGGCAATGAGCTCATTCGGAGCATTCCAACCTGAACACATGATCTTCACGTCTTCTTTGTGAGCACAGTCGTGGTTACCCCATGGTGCTGAAGGACATTCCCAGAGGTATGATTCATTGCCAGAACAGTTCAGCTCATCTAACCAAACAGGGCCAGAATGCGGTTGGCATGAAACGGGAACTGTCATCTCCAACACATTTCCGCACCCCAGCTGTTTGCAAACCACGCGAGCGTTGGCCAGATCCCAGGCATCGTCACAGACTGATCCCCAGACCCCATTGTAATAAATCTCTACTCGGCCAGAACATGAGCTTCCACCACCAGTGAGTCTTATCTGCATGTGTTCTGTAAGATAACAAGGCAGGATGATTATTCTTCTGATAGATCATGACCTCAACAATCAGTCCAACCTCTCATATATTCTGCAGGGAAATTAGAATTGCCATATCAATGTGCCTGAAAAGGAGACTTAACTGAAGGACAATTTTCTGCACTTAGAATTTAAGTAAAATGTAGAGCATGTAAACATTTAAAACATTCCTTCACCTGACAAAAACCATTAAGAGCTTTCGCTTTCGTTCCTTTTCTGTCGAATGCAATGCACATTTTTTTACTTCAGTTGTATGTGTTCTCACTGAACCTTAAGCAAACATTTCGTAGTCATGTTTTACAACTGTATCCGTTTCTTGGGTGTGTTACCAATCATTGAATCCTTTGTTTTGCATTTACTGTCACATCCTATTTTGTTTATTTTCAGGTTTCTGTCAATGTCATCACGTCATTTGCTAATCCTCATTACCATTCACGTCCGAACTTCTCATTTCGCCCCGTAATACCAATGGAAATAACCTTCCTAGAGAAGTAGTTAGGCATTGTGAGCTTCTTGCTAGGCCATTTTAGAGGACATCGTATGACTCTACTTCATTGCTGTCTGGACTCATATGACAAGGATGGCAGAAATCCTTCAGTAGTTATCAGATGGGTTTTATTTTACAGCACTGGTTTCATGCTCATCACTGGACTTAATTCCAGATTTTTTTTCCTGAATTCAAATTTCAACATTTGAAGTTATGGAATTTGAACCCAGTTCCACTGCATTTCGTGCATTTAGTCGTCCTTTGACAATGTCTCTATTTCACGTTTCCCTGTAAAATTTGAACTGATGGTTACCTGAGCACAACAGGCCTACGTCGAAGCTGTCACTGAGAGAGGCATTCAACATAAATGATGTACAGTTTCGAAGATGTGATTCGTTTCCTTCACACTGGACATAATTCACCCATACAGGCCCTTTTCCCTCTCCGTACGTTGCAGAGTTATAAACGCCTATCGCGTCACCACAGCCCAGCTGTCTGCAAACTACTTGGGCATCACTCAACTCCCATTGGTTGTCCTGTATTCTGCCCCATGTCCGGTTGTAGTAAATCTTCACTCGCCCATCACAACGGCTTCCTCCACCACTCAGTCTCAGCGACCAATTGTCATCTGTGAAATGAAAACCATTGAGAACATTGGTGAAACTGCAGCCACAGGATTCAAATCGCTGACTCATCCACCCTCAGTTAATATCAAATTGAACGGTTAAACATCTCCTGTGAGTTATTTACCTACAAATCGTATGGGCAGATATTTTCTCGCTCTTTATACTTTAGAGTTATTCCCAGCACCTTCTGCTGGTTTTATCTGGGTAACAGAGGAAAATGATTTGTGGCCAGTGGACAGGTTCTGCTACTCACATAATGTAATGGATACACAGGAGGGCAAGGGGCCAAAACCATTGCTCTTGATTGTTCACAGTTTACCCTTTCTGATATTTGGCGAATCAAGCTGGCTTTATTTGATAGATCATTTCCGCAGACTTTCCGACGCATTTCAAAGTGAATGAAGTGCCATTGATTCGTGTCCACTGCTATTAGATGCTACGCACTGAGTATTCTTACCCATGATGCTCTCATGCGTCACCATGTGAAACTCCGGCATCAGTGTGTGCTTGAAACAGTGAAACGTTCTGAGACCTGATGTTCCTTCATCATTTATTCATTGGACAAAGGTATCAGCAGCAAACTCAGCATTTATTGCCGATCCCTAACTACTCTGGGGAATGAGGTGAAGCAACTGCACTCCGTGTACGGCCCAGTCAGTCCAATTTCCTTTATCATCTAAATGACAGAACATGTCCGATGGAACTGCCGAGGCAATGACCATCGTCAATAACGTTCTGTTTAATCCCAGCCAATACAACTCAATTACACTCACTCATCAATAATTTCTTCACTGATGCTTACTTTGGATTATACAGGGAAATTTAGCCTCAGACCACATAACGTCCTTGATTCAAACATCGGCAAAAGAGCTAAATAACAATACTGGGGTGAAAACTGCGCTGAACATTAATGCAGCATTTCACAGAGAGAAAGTATAAGGGAAGATAATTCTTGAAAGCCAATGATATGCTCTGTTATTCGTTCAGGAGGGGTAGTTGACTGGACCAACATTGTGTCCATTTGTGTGGAGTCACGTGTTGGTCACATCAGGTAAGAACGGCAGATTGCCTTCCCTAAAGGACATTGGTGAATCAGATGTGTTTTTGCGACACGTCGAATTTTAAACGCAGATTCTGAATGATTTCCAATTGCATCTGCTGTGGCAGGATTTGAACCCTTGTTCATTACACTGAATTTCTGGTCGAATGAAAATACCAAAATGTCATCGCCTCACTCGATGAGTATCAAGCCATTGGCTCCTCAGGTTCGGTTGCTGAGCCAAACCATGTTAAATGTTTCGTCAACAGCCTATCCTCGACTCCTCGACTTGCAAAACAGATGTGGGGATGTCCGTTGATTATTTAATTGTTTTCAGTTTAACACTCCAGCCATTGGATAGGGAATCTATATTTTCAAAATAACAGCATTGCTTGGGCTGATGAGTGGCCAACAACGTTCCATCCACTCAACTTTCTAGGCAATAACCATGACGAAGAATGTGCTGCCTAATCCCATCCAGTGGAAATCAATGCCTCTCGCCAGAAACTAAGCTGAAAGTTTGGAGTTATGCACAAAATTGCTCACCCCGAAGACATTCCACAATCTAGCGGCGACAAGAAATAGGACCAGGGGAACCTAAGGAAACTGCTTCATCATTCATGAATTTCACAGCTGATCTGACATGTGGTCATAACTTCAATTATTCGCCTGCATCCCATATCCTTGACAGCCTCGTATGTCAACAAAATGTCTGGATGAGATTTGATACTGAATGATGCTGCATCCACTGCTAATCATCCAATTGCCTGGATGAGCTCAGCTCCAACAACAATCAAGATGCTACACCCCATCGAGGACAAAGCTGGATTATTACTTCTTCCAAAAAAATTCACCCCCTCTACCATTGAAAGGTGTTGGCACCCGTGTGTACCATCTATATGATGCACTCCCCAAAGTTCCTTCGGCAGCAACTTCCAAACGCACAACCACTACCGTCCCAGAAGGAAAAGGACAGTAAATTCTTGGGAACACCACCATGTCGAGGCGGTGTTCCCCTGTCATTCGCTATGCGGTCTTGAAAAGATGGCTCTAGTCCTTCACTGTCGCTGGGTCAACTCTTGGAATTTCTCCTCTCAATGCCTTGCACGTGTACCTACACCATAGGGACTGCAGTGGTTCAAATTCAGGTCTCACCACCTCCTTCTAAACGACAAATTAGGATGGTCAATTAATGCTGACCGAGCCAGCGATACCCACACCCTGTAAATGCTTTTTTAAAAAAATGCTGAAAATAACTTCAAAGACGAAGGACCCTCTGAGACACGGCATTGCTCTCAGTTGCATCTTGAATTGGAGATACATAATTTTTTAAGTAGTTCCAGCTGAAAGATGCAAAAGATATTCTAGGATATCCCATGAATGGGTGGAGGCAGTTCCAATGGCAAAAATTTGAATAATCTGCACATGCAGGATCCACCAGCCATTCGAAGGCAACCGACTGAGCAATCAGTGACTCTATCCATAACTGGCCCTGTGTTGTTGTAGTGCATTCAAGCGACTCAGATGTTCTGAAGCATCTGACTCAGATTTCTTTGACGTCATGCAATGGAGCGAGCGGGCCATTTGCCAGCTTCAATGTCTTGAGTTTTAACGTGACTCTCATTTTTTGGTTTGAATTAACATTTTCTGAAGGTTTTTTGCAAAATCGATAGAAGGTATATAAATAAAAACTAAACCAGTAGTATTGGAAATGAGGGAGAGTGATGAAAACATATAGATGTTTCAGTAAGATCAGGGAAGGTGGTAAAAGAGGGGGAGGTGTGGCATTGTTAGTCAAGGACATTATTGCTGTGGCAGAAAGGACGTTTGATGAGGACTCGTCTACTTAGGTACTCTGGGCTGAGGTTAGAAACAGGAAAGGAGTGGTTAACCTGTTGGGAGTTTTCTATAGGCCTCCGAAAAGTTCCAGAGGTGTAGAGGAAAGGATTGCAAAGATGATTCTGGATAGGAGCGAAAGTAACATGGTACTTGTTATGGAGGACTTTAACTTTACAAATATTGACTGGAAACGCTA
Source organism: Mustelus asterias (assembly GCF_964213995.1). Lineage (NCBI taxonomy): Eukaryota > Metazoa > Chordata > Chondrichthyes > Carcharhiniformes > Triakidae > Mustelus > Mustelus asterias. The sequence goes on along the minus strand of NW_027590268.1, from coordinate 533,292 downwards.
TAGTTCGAGTACATTAAATGGGTCAGTTTTTATCCCATGTGTGCAGGAGGGCTTCCTGACACAGTGCATAGTGAGGCCAACAAGAGGCGAGGCCACATTGGATTTGGTACTGGGTAATGAACCAGGCCAGGTGTTAGATTTGGAGGTAGGTGAGCACTTTGGTGATAGTGACCACAATTCGGTTACGTTTACTTTAGCGATGGAAAGGGATAGGTATATACCGTAGGACAGGAGTTATAGCTGGGGGGAAAGGACATTATGATGCGATTAGGTGAGATTTAGGGTGCATAGGATGTGGAAGGAAACTGCAGGGGATGGGCACAATTGAGATGTGGACCTTGTTCAAGGAACAGCCACCGCGTGTCCTTGATAAGTATGTACCTGTCAGGCAGGGAGGAAGCAGACGTGTGAGGGAACCGTGGTTTACTAAAGAAGTTGAATCTCTTGTGAAGAGGAAGAAGGAGACTTATGTAAAGATGAGGCGTGAAGGCTCAGTTAGGGCGCTTGAGAGTTACAAGTTAGCCAGGAAGGACCTAAAGAGAGAGCTAAGAAGAGCCAAGAGGGGACATGAGGGGACATGAGGGGACATGAGAAGTCTTTGGCAGGTATGATCAAGGAAAACCCGACAGCTTTCTATACGTATGCCAGGAATAAAAGAATGACTAGGGTAAGATTAGACCAGTCAAGGACAGTAGTGGGAAGTTGTGCATGGAGGCTGAATAGATCGGAGAGGCGCTAAATGAATATTTTTCGTCAGTAGTCACACAGTGGAAAGACAATGTTGTCGAGGAGAATACTGAGATAGAGGCTATTAGACTAGACGGGATTGAAGTTCATAAGGAGGATGTGTTAGCAATTCTGGAAAGTGTGAAAATAAATAAGTCCCCTGGGCCGGATGGGATTTATCCTAGGATTTTCTGGGAAGCTGGGGAGGAGATTGCAGAGCCTTTGCCTTTGATCTTTATGTCGTCATTATCTACAGGAATAGTGCAAAAAGACTGGAGGATAGCAAATGTTGTTCCCTTGTTCAAGAAGGGGAGTAGAGACAACCGGAGTAAATAGACCAGTGAGCCTTACTTCTGTTGTGGGCAAAGTTTTGGAAAGGATTATCAGAGATAGGATTTATAATCATCCAGAAAGGAATAATTTGATGAGGGATCAGCAATATAGTTTTGTGAAGGGTAGGTCGTCCGTCACAAACCTTATTGAGTTCTTTGAGAAGGTGACCAAAGAGGTGGATGAGGGTAAAGCCGTTGATGTATATGGATTTCAGTGAAGCGTTTGATAAGGTTCCCCATGGTAGGCTGTTACAGAAAATGCGGACGCATGGGATTGAGGGTGATTTAGCGGTTTGGATCAGAAATTGGTGAGCTGTAAGAAGACAGAGGGTGGTGGTTGATGGGAAAACGTCATCCTGGAGTTCAGTTACTAGTGGTGTACCGTAAGGATCTGTTTTGGAGCCACTGCTGTTTGTCATTTTTATAAATGACCTGGATGAGGGCAAAGGAGGATGGGTTAGTAAATTTGCGGATGACACTAAAGTCGGTGGAGTAGTGGATTTTGCGGATGGATGTTGCAGTTTAGAGAGGGACATAGATAAGCTGCAGTGCTGGGCTGAGAGGTGGCAAATCGAGTTTAATGCGGAAAAGTGTGAGGTGATTCACTTTGGAAGGAGTAACAGGAATACAGAGTAGTGGGCTAATGTAAAGATACTTGGTCGTGTGGATGAGCAGAGGGATCTCGGTGTCCATGTGCATAGATCCCTGAACGTTGGCACCCAGGTTGATAGGGTTGTTCAGAAGGTGTACGGTGTGTTAGCTTTTATTGGTAGAGGGATTGAGTTTCGGAGCCATTAGGTCATGTTGCAGCTGTACAAAACTCTGGTGCACCCACATTTGGAGTATTGCGTACAGTTCTGGTCGCCTCATTATAGGAAGGATGTCGAAGCATTGGAAAGGGTGCAGAGGAGATTTACCAGGATGTTGCCTGGTATGGTGGGAAAATCGTATGAGGAAAGGCTGAGAGACTGGAGGCTGTTTTCATTAAAGAGAAGAAGGTTAAGAGGTGACTTAATAGAGGGATACAAAATGATCAGAGGATTAGATAGGGTGGAAAGTGAGGGCCTTTTTCCTCGGATGGTGATGGCTAGCACGAGGGGACATAGCTTTAAATTGAGGGGTGATAGATATAGGAGAGAGGTCAGAGGTAGGTTCTTTACTCAGAGAGTAGTAAGGGCGTGGAATGCCCTGCCTGCAACAGTAATGGACTCGCCAACATTAAGGGCATTTAAAGGGTCATTGGATAAACATATGGATGATATTGGAATAGTGTAGATTAGCTGGGCTTTAGATTGGTTTCACAGGTCGGAGCAACATCGAGGGCCGAAGGGCCTGTACTGTGCTGTAATGTTATGTGTTCTATGTTCTAACAGCGTTAATTGAGAAACAATTGAAATATAAGCAATAGATTAATAGATATGTCAGGAAGACTGGAAATGTCACTTGGAATGCAAATGTTTCGAAGTTTATAATTATAGACACGTTTAAACTCGATTATTAATGCAGATTCTTGAAATATTGTGGGAATTACGTCCACCCCAGGCTGTCAGAATAACAATAGAAATCATGATTTGGTAAACTAGACTGGATAGAATGGAATGGCTCCTGTTCATGATCTTTCAACTTTATAGAATCCATTGTGTCACTAAAGTGCAGAAACAGACCAACAGGCACAACGAGTCTGTACCAAATCTCTGAAACATCACGCCATCCAAGCCAGAACGCTCCTTCCTGTCCCATAAGCCTGCACATTACCATGCCTAATCCAATTAATCGAAGCATCCATTGATACAGTGACTCAATTTCCCCTGGAAAAATCTACCTAATCTGCACATATTTGGACTGTGGGAGGATTTTCGCACCCAGGGGAAACAGAATGGGGAGGCCGTGCAAAATCAACAGAGACAATCACCCAAATCTGGAATCGAACCGGGGTACGTGGCGCTGTGAGGCAACAGTGCTGTGCCACCACACTGCCCTGTAAGTGACAGACAGCTTTGTTATCCAACTACTGCTGACACTCGACGTACCTGAAGGTATCAGATATAGTTTGACATTAAGCATTGTCTTTAAAGCTGAGACAATGTGCTTAACAAGCTAAAAGCGAATGGGCTAATTCCTATTTACTCATTGACAAGCTATAGATCAATTGGCTGTTTTCCAACAATTGGCTGAGGTGGACTTTCAACATTTCTAAGTCATAAAAAGATGTCTCAAGAAGCCATTTTTTTCGATACAGGTGAGGAGAGAGGTAGAGAGAGATGTTGAGAGTGCCATGTTCATGGAGACGTCTTGATTGTTGTTTTACATGTTATCGACATTTTTAAGGATGTGTTGGCCTCGGAAAGGATCCAGAGGAGGTTCACAAGAAAGATCCCTGGAACGAAGAGCTTGTCGTATCAGTGACAGTTGAGGACTATGTGTCTGTACTCGCTGGAGTTTAGAAAGTTGAGGGGGTAGGGGTACCTTATTCAACCTCACAGGATTCTGCGACGCCTCGAAAGAGTGGACGTAGAGAGGATATTTCCACTGGTAGGAAAAACAAGAACCAGAAGGCACAACTTCAGATTAAAGGGACGATAGTTTACATCAGAGATGAGGAGGAATTTCTTCAGCCAGAGAGTGGTGAATCTGTGGAATTCCTCGCTGCAGAAGGCTGTGGAGGCCAGGTCATTGACTGTCTTTACGACAGGAATAGATAGGTTCTTCATTAATGACGGGAAAAGGGGTTATGGGGAACAGGCAGGAGAATGCGGATGAGAACAATATCAGCCATGATTGAATGATGGAGCAGACTCGTTGGGCCGTGTGGCCTAATTCTGCTCGTGTGTCTGATGGCCTTATGTTCTTATTGAGAGCTGTCACTTTATATCCTGGACTATTCAATTGCTCAAGTCCTCTTATTGATAATTACTGTGAACTACTTTCGTTACTGTTAACTGAAAATTTGCTTTTGACGTTTCTGACTTGTTACTTTTTCAATGGTTAATAAACTTTATAATTTGAACTGTTATTTTTTTCTCATGTGGCTATGTTTATGGACGCATGTTTGATAGACGACTGGGTGTGAGTTATAGCAACAAATGCACCCCGTAAATCCTGGTCTAAATAAATCAAAATTCTTCCAATGACAGTTGCATGGGACAATAGTCCCTTCCTTAGAACACTGTTCAGAGCAATGATCAGCAATGTTGAGCATTCCATCATCAAGGGAATTTGGAACTGGGTAGCAAAGTCATTCTTGACAGTAACATCCACATAGCCTAACTGAGGGAATACAATAACATATAGATGCAGATTTCCATCGCATAACATGGTCTCAGTTTTGCAGTTTGACCATTCCTTTTGTTGTGCGAGTTCCGCATCTGTTCAACAATAATGCACCTCACGGCTTGTAACTGACCAGGCGACACTCATAATTCAAGTTCAAGACCTTTATTCTCACTATAATAATGAAGCAGGCTGGCAACTAAAGGCTTACAGATTCAAAGAACAAGGAAATAAAATGCTAATACACCATCAGGCTCAGTTACAAGTGACTTACATACAAAAATTGAAAGTCTGAATTTGTTTTAACAAATATCTGTGCCCATTCACAATATTTGGGATAATGTATGATATATGAATATAGCTGTCCAAATAAAGTTTGAAAAGTTTGAACACGTCTACTTAATTAAAACATCGGAGAACCATCGAATCCCTGCAGTATAGAAATAGGCCATTCGGCCCATCGTGTCTGCAGCAGCTCCTCAAAAGAGCATCCTACTCAGGCCATCCCCTTCACCCTCTCCCTGAAACTCTGCGCACTTACCACAGCTCATCTACCTAACTTTCATATCTCTGGACACTAAGGGACAACTTAACAAGGCCAATCCACCTAAAATCTTTCGATTTTGGAATGTTAATATCATCAGACATGTATTTCTTTCTAGTTATCCACTAACTTCCAGACATAAATGTGATAAAATATATGTTTGATTAGTTGTTTGACTGCTATGTATCGACTCCTTCACCCATTGTATCTTGTCTCGTGGGCATACATGAGTTGCAGCTGTACAGTCTTCAAATGAAATCTTGTGTGCACATTATGTGAAGAAAGCCTCCCGGAGAGTGAATGCAGTTTGATCCTTGTTTTTTTCTGTATCTAAGGTAATTTGATTTTCATGAGGAATCTCTCTGATTTGGGAACATTTGCAGCAAGCATGTGATTTGTTGTGATGTTTAAACTGGCATGGTTTTTAACTATTTTACTATCAGGCGCGATTCCCGAATAGAACTCTGGATTTGTCGAATAGAAATTCTAATAATAGAAAATCATTTAATAGACATTGAAAGCATTTTTCTTATTAACAATGTGCCTCAAAACACAACTCAGTCGAGATTCATTACAGAGGCGACATGAACAGTTGGATTATTTAACATGGACAGTTTAGAGGACTCACCCGAGCAAATAACACTGGCGTCATTTCCATGTGAACTCCGAAGCTGATCCCCGGATGAAACCGGGCAATCCCAGAAGCGGGATTCATTCCCCCAGCAACGATAGTTTTCGTTCCACATTGGGCCGGTGCCCTTCCCAAAGTGAGCTCCTCCTGGTGTCTCGGCGGCCACTCCGCACTGAAGATGCTCACAGACCACACTGGCGTCTTCTAACCCAATGTAAACATCACGCAGGGTCCCCCACTTTGCTCCGTACTGTACTTCCAGCCTCCCAGAGCATCGGGTACCCCCAGACACCAGTCTGAGATCCCTGTGATCTATTTCGTGATGATAACAATTATTACTGATGATGATAATTATTATTACACCAAAATGTTCCAACAATATCACAATTCCCATCGTGTAGGAAAAGATAGTATGAAGCGAAAACACATCTCGTATCCTTGCAGATAAACTGGAACAAAAATCAATTGCTATTAGTCCATACAACGTAGGAACAGAAGTAGACCATTCGGCTCGTTGAGCCTGTTCCACCATTCATTGAGATCATGACTAATCTCATCTGATAATCCTCAACTCCACTTTTCTGCCTGATCCCCATAATCCCTGATTCGTTTACTGATTACAGATTGGCCAATCTCAATCTTGACCATTTTAAACGACCCAGCCTCTATAGCGCTCTGCAGTAAAGAATTCCAATAAATCATTACCCCTCGGAAATTAAATCGATCATGATCTCTGTTGTCAATGGGCGAACACTGATTCATAGGTTATGTCGTCTGGTATTAGACTCCCCCACAAGGTAACAACCTCACAGCATCTACGCTGTCAAGTCCCGTGAGAATCTCATAAATCTCAAGAATATCGCCTCTGATTCCTCTAAACTCCAATGAATACAGGCCGAGCCTACTGAACCTCGAGTCATAGCAAAATCCCTCCCTTCCGGGAAAAAATCTAGTGTCCCTTTTCTGGGTTGCCTCAAATGCCAGTATACCTTTTCTTCGATGAGGAAATCACGAGTATTGTTACTTCAAAGAATACTGCAGGCGGGATTATACTACTGCTACTTCAATTAATAATGCCAGCCTTACTATTACACTATTATTGCCGTTATCGTCTTGATACCAATCCCAGTGCCGAATGCCAGTGAGGCGAGGAACAGGGAGTTCCTACAATTGAACATGTGGCTAAAGGACTGGTGCAAGAGGGAGGGTTTCAAATTCATAGATCATTGGGAAGTCTTCAAGAGAGGATGGCACCTGTATGGAAAGGACAGGTTAGACCTTAACTGGAAGGGCACAAATATCCTGGCTGGGAGTCTTGCTAGACTGTTTTGGCAGGGTTTCAACCTGAGTGGGCCTGGAGGTCTGGAGTGCATCTACTTCAATGCAAGGAGCGGAACGGGTAAGACAGACGAACTTAAGGCCTTGATGCTTACGCGGAATTTGGATGTGGTTGCGTTGATGGAGACATGGTTAAAAGAAGGACAGGACTGACAGCTGAATATTCCGGGGTATAAGTGTTTTAGGCGAGACAGAGGAGGGGCTAAAAAAGGTGGGGATTAGCGGTATTAGTTAGGGAGCATATTACAGCAGTGCAAAGGGTGGACAATTTAAAGGGGTCATGTAATGAGTCGCTGTGGCTGGTGCTCAGAAACAGGAAAGGTGCAATCACTATGCTGGGGGTGAACTACAGACCACCCAGCGGCCCACGGGAAGTGGAGGAACGGATATGTCAGGAGATTCTGGATATGTGCAGAAAAAATAGGGTTGTTGGAGGAGGAGACCTCAATTTCCCTGATAGACTGGAAAGTGCTTAGGGCTGGGTGTCTGGACGGGGAGAAATTTGGAAAATGCGGACTGACAGGTTCTTTGCAACAGTATGTCGATAGCCCAACTAGAGAGGGGGCTATACTGGATCTAGTTCTGGCAAATGATCCCCGTCAGATCGTCAAAGTTTCCGTAGGGGAACATGTGACAAATAGTGACCAGAACTCTTTTAATTTTAGGATAGTAATGGCCAAGGACGAGTGTTGCCCTAAGGGTAGGGTGGTAAATTGGGGGAAGGCTAACTATGGCTGGATTAGGCAGGAATTGGTGGCCGTTGATTGGGAGAGGCTGTTCGGGGTAAGTCCACATCTGGCATGTGGCAGTCTTTTAACGAACAGTTGATAAGGCTGCTGGACAGGCATGTGCCTGTAAAAAGGAAGGATAGGAAATGTAGGATTCGAGAGCTGTGGATAACCAGGGAAATTGAGGATATGATCAAAAAGAAAAGAGAGTTGTACGCTAGGTCCAGGCAACTGTAAACAGATGGAGCTCTGGAGGAATAAAGAGAGAGTAGGAAAGAACTCAAACGGGGAGTTAGAAAGGCAAAAAGAGGTCATGAAATGGTCTTGGCAGACAGGATTAAGGAGAATCCTAAGGCATTTTATTCAAAAGTTAGGAACAAAAGAGCTGTCAGGGAAAAAGTCGGAGAACTCAGGGACAAAGGAGGGGAATTATGCTTAGAACCCAAGGGAATAGGGGAGATCCTAAATGAATACTTTGCATCGGTATTCACAAAGGAGAGGGACTTGTTGACTGGGAGGGTCTCAGAGGGAGGTGTTGACCCGTTAGAGAGAATCGTCATTACAAGGGAGGAAGTGTTAGGTTTTTTAGGTAACATTAAAACTGACAAATCCCCAGGGCCTGATGGCATCTATCCTAGACTACTCAGGGAGACCAGAGATGTAATTGCTGGGCCTCTGACGGAAATCTCTGTCTTTTCATTGGACACAGGTGAGGTCCTTGAGGATTGGAGGATAGCGAATGTGGTACCGTTATTTCAGAAGGGTAGCAGGGATAACTCGGGTATTATCGGCCAGTGAGCTTGGCGTCCGTGTTAGGGAAGTTGTTGGAGAGGATTCTTAGACACAGGATGTATGAGCATTTAGAACGGAACAATCTCATTAGTGACAGACAGCATGGTTTTATAAGAGGGAGGTCGTGCCTTACAAATTTGGTGGAGTTTTTTGAGGAAGTGACAAAAGCGGTTGACGAAGGAAGGGCCGTGGATGTTGTCTACATGGATTTCAGCGAGGCATTTGACAAAGTCCCACATGGCAGGTTGGTTAAGAAGGTTAAGGCTCATGGGATACAAGGAGAGGTGGCTAGATGGATAGAAAACTGGCTTGGCCACAGGAGACAGAGGGTAGGAGTCGAAGGGTCTTTTTCTGGCTGGAGGTATGTGACCAGTGGTGTTCCGCAGGGCTCTGTACTGGGGCCTCTGCTATTTGTGATAGAAATAAATGATTTGGAAGAAGGTGTTACTGGTGTTATCAGCAACTTTGCGGATGACACGAAGATGGCTGGACTTGCGGATAGCGATGAACATTGTCGGACAATGCAGCAGGATATAGATAGGCTGGAAAATTGGGCGGAGAAATAGCAGATGGAATTTAATCCAAATAAATGTGAAGTGATGCATTTTGGAAGAACGAATGTAGGGGGGAGATATACAATAAATGGCAGAGCCATCAAGATTATAGAAACACAGAGGGACCTAGGTGTGCAAGTCCACAAATCCTTGAAGGTGGCAGCACAGGTGGAGAAGGTGATGAAGAAGGCATATGGTATACTTACGTTTATAGGACGGGGTATAGAGTATTAAAGCTGGAGTCTGATGTTGCAGCTGTATAGAACGCTGGTTAGGCCACATTTGGAGTACTGCGTCCAGTTCTGGTCACCGCACTACCAGAAGGACGTGGAGGCTTTAGAGAAAGTGCAGAGAAGGTTTCCCAGGATGTTGCCTGGTATGGAGGGTCTTATCTATGAGGAGAGATTGGGTAAACTGGGCTTGTTCTCCCTGGAAAGAATGAGGGGAGACCTAATAAAGGTGCACAGAATTATGAAGTGTATAGATAGGGTGAACAGTGGGAAGCTTTTCTCCAGGTCGGAAATGACGATCACGAAGGGTCACGGGCTCAAGGTGAGAGGGGCGAGGTATAACTCAGATATTAGAGGGATGTTTTTTACACAGAGGGTGGTGGGGGCCTGGAATTCGCTGCAAAGTAGGGTGGTGGAGGCAGACACGCTGGCATCGTTTAAGACTTACCTGGATAGTCACATGAGCAGTCTGGGAGTGGAAGGATACAAACGAATCGTCTAGTTGGACCAATGAACGGCACAGGATTGGAGGGCCGAATGGCCAGTTTCCTGTGCTGTACCGCTCTTTGTCCTTTGTTCTTATTACTATTGCTAATGCAAATAATTCTCTGGAATTTATTACATGCAGTGTTACTGCTGCTTGTGAAACATAGAAACATCGAAAAATTACAGCACGAAACAGGCCCTTCAGCCCCACAAGTTGTGCCGAACATACCCCTACCTTTTAGGCCTACCTATAACCCTCCTTCCTATTAAGTCCCATGTACTCATAAAGGAGTCTCTTAAAAGACCCGATTGAGTTTGCCTCCACCACCACTGACGGCAGCCGATTCCATCACCCACCACCCTCTGTGTGAAAAAACTTCCCCCTAAAATTTCCCCTGTACCAACCCCCCAGCACCTTAAACCTGTGTCCTCTCGTAGCAGACATTTGCACCCTGGGATAAAGCCTTTGAGAGTCCACCCGATCTATGCCTCTCAACATCTTATATACCACTTTCAGCTCTCCTCTCATCCTCCGTCTCTGCAAGGATAAAAGACCGAGCTCCCTCAGCCGATTCTCATAAGGCATGCCACTCAATCCAGGCAACATCCTTGTAAATCTCCTCTGCACCCTTTCAGTCTTTTCCACATCCTTCCTGTAATGACACGACCAGAACTGAGCACAGTGCTCCAAGTGGGGTCTGGCGAGGGTCTTATATAGCTGCATCATTATCCCCGGACTCCGAAACTCAATCCCTCGATTAATAAAGGCCAGCACACCATACGCCTTCTTAACCACCTCCTCCACCTGCGGGGCCGATTTTAGAGTCCTTTGGGCCCGGACCTCAATGTTCCTCTGATCCTCTACAGTACTAAGAGTCTTTCCCTCTACATTGCACTCCTTCATCCCATTTGACCTGCCAAAATGGACCACTACGCATTTATCTGGGTTGAAGTCCGTCTGCCACTTCTCTGCCCAGTCTTGCATCCTATCTATGTCCATCTGTAACTTCTGACATCCCTCCAGACTATCCACAACCCCACCAACCTTCGTGTCATCGGCAAACTTACCAACCCATCCCTCCAATTCCTCATCCAGGACAATTATGAAAATGACAAACAGCAAGGGTCCCAGAACAGATCCCTGTGGCACACCACTGGTGACCGACCTCCATTTCGAAAAAAGACCCATCTATACCCACTCTGTGCCTCCTTTGGGCCAGTTCTGGATCCACAGGGCAGCAACCCCTTGGATCCCATGCCCTCTCACGTTTACTCGAAGTCTTGCATGGGAGACCTTATCGAACGCCTTTCTAAAATCCATATGAACCGCATCTACCGCTTTCCCTTCATCAATGTGTTTAGTCACATTTTCGAAGAACTCTACCAGACTCATAATGCACGGTCTACCTTCGACAAAGCCATGCTGAGTATTCTTGAGCAGACTAAACCTCTCTAAATGCTCATAAATCTTGTCCCTCAGGATCTTCTCCATCAGCTTATCAACCATTGAGGTTAGACTCACCGGTCGGTAATTTCCTGGGCTATCCCTATTCCCCTTCTTGAAAATAGGAACCACATTCGCAATCCTCCGGCACCTCTACCGTCTCCATCGACGATGCAAAGATCATCGCCAGAGGCTCTGCAATCTCTTCTCTCGACTCCCACAGTAACCTGGGGTACATACCATCCGGACCCGGCGACTTATCTATCTTGATGCCATTCAAAGATTCCAGCACTACCTCTTTGTTAAAGTCCACATACTCAATCTTTTCAGTCCACCGCAAGCCCAAAGTACTTTCACCCATATCCTTCTCCTCTGTGAAAACCGAGACAAAATTCTCATTAAGCACCTCTGCCATTTCTACTGGTTGTGTACAGATTTTCCCGCCTTCACCTTTTATAGGCCCTATTCCTTCACGTCTCATTCTATTACTCTTCACATATTAATAGAACGCCTTTGGGTTTGCCTTAATCCTACCTGCCAAGGCCTCGTGACCCCTTCTGGCTCTCCTAATTTTCTTCTTTAGCCCCTTCCCACAAGCCATGTACTCATCCAGATCCCTATCTTCGCCAAGCCCACTGAACCTTTTTTACGCTTTCCTTTTCTTCCCCACTTGGTCCCGGACAGCTTTCGTGCACGACGGTTCCTTTAACCTACCAACTCCTCCCTGTCTGCTCTAAACATTGTCCTGTAGAACTCTGGACAGACATTCCTTGAAAAACTGCCACCTCTCTTCAGTACATTTCCCCGATAATACCTCCTTCCAATTTCCTCCACTAATTTGCTGCCTTATGTCTTCATATTTCGCCTTACTCCATATAAACACTTTCCAAGCTTGCCTGATCCTCTCTTTTTCCAATACAAGAATAAAGTAGGTAGAGTTATGGTCGCTATCCCCAAGATGCTCTCCCACTGAGAGATCTGACACATCTACAGGTTCATTGGTCAGTATCAGATCAAGTACAGACTCTCCTCTCGTAGGCTTGTCCACATGCTGTGTCAGGAAACCCTCCTGAACACACCTAACGAACCCCTCCCCATCCAATCCCCTTATCCTAGGCATATTCCAATCTATGTTTGGGAAATTAAAGTCTCCCATCACAACAACTCTGCTATTGCAACTCTCCAGGATCTGTTTAACTATCTGCTCCTCCACCTCCCTGTTACTATTGGGCGGCCTATAGAAAACCCCCAGCAAAGTGATCGACCCCTTCCCACTCCGAACTTCCACGCATAGAGACTATGGCCGAATTCTCCCTTCCCGCTCGCCACTGGAATTCTAGTGGGCGGGGGACAGTCCATGTGAATGTGCATTGAAGTCGGCGGGAATCTCCGGTTTTAGGCGAGCACGGCCGGAGAATCTTACCCTTAATCTAATTCCTTCTTGATATCACACAACATTTTGGCTCAACGACTTTCTAATAAAAGCATTTCCAAAAATTCACCACTGTCCCAGTGAATAAATTTCTCCTCACCTCAGTTCCAAGGGGTATACCATTTGTCAAACTATGGCCCGTATTTCTAGATTCCTCAACAGCAGGAACATTGTTTCTGAATCATCTCTTTCTAATCCTGTCAGTGTTCTATAAGTATCTATGAAATCCCCCCTCACCCTTCTAAACTGGAAAGTATTTATTCATAACCCAATTCGTCTCTCCTCATATGAAAAACCTGCAATGAAAGAAATCAGCCGAGAAAACCTTTTCTGCACTCCTCTACAGCAAAGATATCCCTCCTCAAATATGCACACCGACACTGCACATTTCATGAAGTGTGACCACACCAGCGCCAGATACAATTGCCACAAAACATCCTTATTCCCCTAGTTAAGTCCTCTGACTTTGAAGGCCAACATATCATTTGCCTTTCTCACTGCGTGCTGTACCTGTGCACTTACTTCCATGGCCAATGCACCAGGACATCAAGTTCTCAATGAATATCCACCACTCTCAGCTTGCATCCATTTAAATAATAATCTTCTTTCCAATTGTTGTTACCAAAGCTGCCAACCTCACATACTGTACCTGTCATGCATATTTCCATTCAGTCAGCCTGGCCAAATGACGTGGAAGCACCTCTGCATCCCCCACAAACTCACCCTCCCACCCGACTTTGTACAATCTGCAAATTTGGTGATAACACGTTTAGTTCCCTCTTCCAAATCATCAATGCATCATGTGAACAATTGGGGTCCATCGGTACCCCACTCGTCACTGACTGCCAATCAGGAAAATCCATGTTTTCCAACGCTTTTCTTCCTGTCTTCCAGGCAGTTATCTATCCATCTCAAGACACTGCCCACAATCCCATGTGCTCTAACTTTACATGCTAAGCTGCTATGTGAGAATTTTCAAAAAGCCTCTGAAAGTCGACATAAACCGTATCCACCACTTCTCCCTTGCCAACTATATTATTTGCATCCTCCTAGTATTCCAGATAATTTCTCAAGCATGAGTTTCGCTTATTAAAACCATGCTGATTGTGTCTGATTGTACGACTGCTTTCCAAATGGACTCTTGCCCTTTTCCCTACAGTCGATGTAAGGCTCACTGGTAAAAGCACTGCTTTCCCTCTACCTCCCATTTTGAATAGCGGGCTTATATTCGCTACTCTCCAATTTATATAACCCATTTCAGTGTCCTAACAACAGCTCTGCCTCTTCTAGCAGCATTGTATACTGACACATAGTTCACCTCACTGTAAAGTTAGAGCACATGGGATTGTGGGCAGTGTCTTGAGATGGATAGATAAAGATGGACTGCTCCTATTGTCTCATTGAGAGAAGGTTTGCTGCTTGTTAGTGCCTTTTCTCCACAAAACTTCGTTAAAATCAAACTGTATTCTTGAAACCTTCAAGCCTGACCCAGTGGTACTTTTCCCACAACAGATACTTGCGAAAACAAATCAGAAGTTACAAGTATCACGATAACCATTAAATTGGGCGTGAAAAATCCATCTGGTCCGCTACTGACCTTTCGGGAATGATATGTTCTATCCTTACATGAGCTGGCCTACATGTGACTATTAATTTAACTCCAGATCCATAATAATGTGATTAATGAGCACTAAAATGGCCCAGCCAGCACAGCCCTCGTCAATGTTTTTTTAGATCAAAATTGGAACCTTTGCAAATACAGCAAACTAGACATGTAACACCAGACTCGAAGGTACGGATTATAGTTGTCTAACCATATCATTTATATATGCTGAACTTTTTTTCACCATTACAGAGGCGTTTGAGATCATTTATGTGGCATATACTCCCAGTTAGCTGTGGCTTTCCTAGCAAGTCACCAGGTATTTATTTCACAGGTGTCAGTTTCATAGTCTGAAAATCCAATTATCAAAACCCTCCCAGAAAGTTCAACGAGAAACCGTCTCAAATGTAATTCTCGGGTTTGAAATCACTTCATCGCACACAGATAAATATTCACTCTCGACAATGTGCACCAATGCATAAAGAAACTACATATTACTTCCGCTGACTTCCCTGCTCTCGTTTGGACGCCGGACTACCTAAAACCTACAAGTGGTGTATGGATATAAAGGCCATCGACGTTATTTGACAATGCCCCCTGAATAACTCCCTGCACTTTAACAAAATAGAAATGCTTCTAATCTGTGGCTATATGTCTCGAGGCGGCCGCAAAGTATTTGAAGAAGAAATTCGGTATTTCTAATGATTCGGAGTTCGCACCTGAACAAATTACTCCAACGTCCTGCCCATGTCTACAGCCAGGTGGACCGATAACAGGCCCAGAACCTTCTCCAAAATGTGCGTTAACATGCGCTGCTTCTCCGGAGCCACATCCTAGTTCCTTGCAAACGGCTTCTGCATCCAGTAACGACCAGGAGGATGTATCACCACAAACTGTAGCCCAGGCCCCATTCGAATAAATCTCTAACCTCCCCGCACAGGGGCTGTTTCCATTGACCAGTCTGGGCTTGGCAATTCCTGGGAATTATATGTGAATATACAGTGAACATTTAAAACATTTTCGTAAAAGACTGAGTTTTTCTGTAATCCCATTACTCACTGGCACTTGGTGAAATTTTAGTTGAATGAAAATATATAATTAAAAGTCTAATGTTGACGATGAAAGCCTTGTTGATGGTTGGAACAACACATCTGGTTCACTAATGTCCTTTACGCAAGGACATCTGGCCTAGCCCACATGTGACGAGAGTAGTTGACTATTAACTGCTCCCTCAGGCAAATTAGGAATGGGCAATGAATTCTGGCCCAGCCAGCGAGGCCCACATCCCATGAAATAATATGTATTGTTAAAAGTATTCATAAGCTTCTAATGAGAGGGAAAGCGCTGATATTATCAAACTAAATCCGCCCCCCCCCCCCCCATATCTCCCAGATGTTTTTGCAAGTATATCCCCATCCATTTCCTGATTTTCATTTGAAAATTCAAACCAGGGGTGGTCACACGTCCATAGTGAGGAGTGGGAATATCAAAGGTTTGAAACGGACAAGTGTTGAGATCAGTCTATTTCTGGTGGGCAGGTTAGATGTTGAGCTCAAATATAGCGACAGATTTCCAGAATATCGAAAGAAAGTGTGGACTGTCTCCTGAGACAGGAAGTTATCCTTTCCTACAAATTGGAATGGGGGCATGGATAAAAATGAAATTCGGATGGATACTCTGCCTTTTTGTAAGCAACGCGTGCTCATGATAATTCCATTCCATAACATCTGTGTTCTCACATGGAGGTAGGATTGTTCTATAATTGTGTTTGTGGAACTAAACCTCCATCAGGCAATCTCCACTCCGACAATTTTCACGGAAATATATAATACATTGGGCTAAAATCTCAAAGAGGAAATGACGTAGAACGCTAATTAAATTGTTTTCATTGTGACCAGGAGATAATTATGGCCAACAGCGCGCAACTAGTCTATACTGTGTGCCCATGGTAGCCACAGATACCGGTTCCCGTTACTCATGATCTCTTCGGACTGATATAGCTCCCATCAGACCATAAGGCTAAGGAGCAGAATGAGACCAAACGGCCCATCGAGCCTGTTCTACAATTCAATCATGGCTGATATTTTTCTCACCCCCATTGTCCTGTCTTATCCCCATAACCGCTTATCCCCTTATTAATTAAGAACCTTTCTGTCTCTGTCTTAAAGACACTCAATGACCTGGCCTGCACAGCCTTCTGCGGCAAAGAGTTCCACAGACTCTCTGGCTGAAGAAATTCCTCCTCATCTCTGTTTTAAAGGATCGTCTCATTAGCCTGAGTTTGTGTCTTCTGGTTCTAGTTTTTCCGACTAGTGGAAACATCCTCTTCACGTACACTCTATCCAGGCCTCGCAGTATCCTGTAAGTTTCAAAACCTGACCTCCTCTTGGGAAATAAGGAAGGGCAGGTGACAGATGCGTTCGTGAGGGATCACTTTGGGACCAGTGACCATAATTCTATTAGGTTTAAGACAGCTATGGAGAATGATATGTCTGTCCCAAAAGTTAAAATTCTAAATTGGGGCAAGGCCAATTTTGATTATATCAGGCAGGAACTTTCAAAAGTTAATTGGGTGAGTCTGTGGGAAGGCAAAGGGACGTCTGGTAAGTGGCATGCTTTCAAAAGTGTGTTAACCAGGCATCAGAGTAAACACATTCCTTTTAGAGTGAAGGGCAAGGCTGGAAGAAGTTGGGAACCCTGGATAACTCGGGATATTGAAGCCCTGTTCAAGAAGAAGAAAGAGGCACATGACATGCATAGGCAGCTGGGATCAAGTGAATCTCTTGAAGAGTATGGGGGTATTGGAGTAGATTTATGAGAGAAATCAGGGGGGCAAAAAGGGGACACGAAATTGTTCTGGCAGACAAGGCAAAGGAGAATCAAAAGAGCTTCTACAAATACATAAAGGGCAAAAGAATAACAAGGGAGAGAGTGGGGCCTCTGAGGGATCAACAAGGTCATCGATGTGCGGATCCACAAGAGATGGTTGAGATTCTAAATGAATATTCCCCATCAGTATATACTGTTGAGAAAGGCATGGATGCTAGGGATCTTGGGGAAATGAATAGTGATGTCTTGAGGAGTGTACATATTACAGAGAAGGAGGTGCTAGGAGTCTTAACGCACATCAAGTTAGATAAATCCCCAGGACCTGATGAAGTATATCCCAGGACGTTGTAGGAGACTCGGGAGGAAATTGCGGGTCCCCTAGCCGAGATATCTGAATCATCAATAGTCACGGGAGAGGTCCCTGAAGATTGGAGTGCAGCAAATGCTGTGCCTTTGTTTAAAAAGGGCTGCAGGAAAAAGCCTGGGAACTACAGGCCAGTGAGCCTCACATCTGTCGTGGGTAAGTTGTTGGAAGGTATTTTGAGAGACAGGGTCTACAGGCATTTAGAGATGCAAGGACTGATTAGGGACAGTCAGCATGGCTTTGTGAGTGGAAAATCATGTCTCACAAATTTGATTGAGTATTTTGAAGGGGGAACCAAGAAGGTAGATGAGTGCAGTGCAGTTGATGTTGTCTACATGGACTTTAGCAAGGCCTTTGACAAGGTACCGCATGGTAGGTTGTTGCATGAAGTTAAATCTCAGGGGATCCAGGGTGAGGTATTTAAATGGATACAAAAGTGGCCTCTTGACAGAAGCCAGAAGGTGGTTGTAGGGAGCTGTTTTTCAAACTGGAGGCCTGTGACCAGCGGTATGCCTCAGGGATCAGTGCTGGGCCCAGTGTTATTTGTCATTTATATCAATGATTTAGATGAGAATATAGGGGGCGTGGTTAGTAAATTTGCAGATGACACCAAGATTGGTGGCATAGTGGACAGTGAAGGAAGTTATCTCCAATTGCAACGGGATCTTGATCATTTGGGCCAGACGGCTGACGAATGGCAGAAGGAGTTTAATTTAGACAAATGCAAGGTGATGCATTTTGATAGATTGAACCAGGGGATTGAACCAGGCCAGGACTTAGGCAGTTAATGTTAGGGAGTTCGGGAGAGATACAAAACAAAGAGATCCAAGGGTGCATGTTCGTAGCTCCTTGAAAGTGGATTCACAGGTGGACATAGTAGTGAAGAAGGCATTCGGCATGCTTGGTTTCATTGATCAGAACATTGGATACAGGAGTTGGGACGTCTTGTTGAAGTTGTACAACACATTGGTAAGACCACACTTGGAATACTGTGTACAATTCTAGTCACCCTATTATAGAAAGGATGTTATTAAACAAGAAAGAGTGCGGAAAAGATTTACTAGGATGTTACTGGGATTTGATGGATTGAGTTATAAGGAGAGGCTGAATCGACGTTTTTTCCCCTGGAGCATAGGAGGCTGAGGGGGTGACCTTATAGAGGTCTATAAAATAATGAGGGGCATAGACACGGGAGGTAGTCAATATATTTCCCCAAAGATGGGGGATTCTAAGAGTAGAGGGCAAAGGTTTAACATGAGAGGGGAGAAATACAAAATTGCCCAGAGGGGCAATTTTTTCACACAGAGGGTTGTGAGTATCTGGAATAAGCTGCCAGAGGTAGTATTCGAGGTGGGTACAATTTTATCTTTTAAAAAGCATTTTGATAGTTACATGGGTACGATGGGTATAGAGGGATATGGGCCAAATGAGGGCAATTGGGATTAGCTCAGCGTTTTAAAAAAAATGCGGCATGTGCAAGTTGGGCCAAAGGGTCTGTTTCCATGCTGTAAACCTCTATAACTCTAAGATCCCCCCTCATCCTTCTAAACTTCAACGAGTACAGACCCAGAGTCTTCAAACATTCTTCTTACGACAAGCTCTTTATTCCAGGGTTCATTTTTGTGAACCTCCTCTGTACCCTTTCCAAGGGCAGCACATTCTTCCTTATATACAGGCTGATAGGCTGGAGGAGGTAAATGTTCTGAGGGAAGATGTATTAGCAATTTTGAAAAACCTGAGGGTCGATAAGTCCCCTGGGCCAAATGGGCTATATCGTAGGATTATTTGGGAGGCAAAGGAGGAGATTGCAGAGCCTTTGGCTTTGACCTTTGTGGACTCACTGTCCACGGGGATAGTGCCAGAGGACTGGAGAGTGGCGAATGTTGTTCCTCTGTTCAAGAAAGGAGATATGAATGACCCTGGGAATTATAGGCCGGTTAGTCTTTCTTCGGTGGTCGGTAAGTTAATGGAAAAGTTCCTGAGAGATCGGATTTATGACCATTTGGAAAGATGCAGCTTAATCCGGGATAGTCAGCACGGATTCCTGAAGGGTAAGTCTTGCCTCACGAATTTGATTGAATTCTTTGAGGAGGTAACTAAGTGCGTAGATGAAGGTAGAGCAGGTGATCTCGTATACATGGATTTTAGTAAAGCTTTTTATAAGGTTCCCCATGGTCGGCTCATGAAGAAAGTATGGTGGTGTGGGATAGAGGGAAATTTGGCCGATTGGATAAATAACTGGCTATCTCACAGAAGACAGAGGGTGGTGGTGGATGGAAAATTTTCAGACTGGAGACCAGTTACCAGCGGTGTGCCACAGGGATCTGTGCTGGGTCCTCTGCTATTCGTGATTTTTATCAATGACTTGGAGAAGGGGGCTGAAGGGTGGGTCAGTAAATTTGCTGATGACACCAAGATTGGTGGTGTAGTGGATGAGGTGGAGGGATGTTGTAGGCTGCAAGGATACATTGATAGGATGCAGAGCTGGGCCGAAAAGTGGAAGATGGAGTTTAACCCTGATAAGTGCGAGGTGATTCAGTTTGGTCGGACAAATTTGAATGCAGATTACAGGGTCAACGGCAGGGTTCTGAGGAATGTGGAGGAGCAGAGAGATCTTGGGGTTCATATCCACAGATCTCTGAAGATTTCCACTCAAGTGGATACAGCCGTGAAGAAGGCCTATGGTGTTTTACCGTTTATTAATAGGGGTTTAGAGTTTAAGAGCCGTGGGGTTATGCTGCAAGTGTACAGGACCTTGGTGAGACCACATTCGGAATATTGTGTGCAGTTGTGGTCACCTCACTATAAGAAGGATGAGAAAGCATTGGAGAGAGTGCAGAGGAGACTTACCAGGATGCTGCCTGGTTTGGAGGGTAGGTTTTGATGAGGAAAGGTTGAGGGATCTGGGGCTTTTCTCTTTGGAGCGGAGGAGAATGAGGGGCGACTTAATATAGGTTTTGAAGATGATAAGGGGGATAGATAGAGTGGAAGTTCAGAGACTATTTCCTCGGGTGGATATAGCTGTTACGAGGGAACATAGCGATAAGGGTCGTGGTGGGAGATATAGGAGGGATGTCCGAGGTAGGCTCTTTATTCAGATATTGTTGGGTTGTGGATAATGGAGTCGGTCACTTTAGGAACTTTCAAGCGGTTATTGGATAGGCACATGGAGCACACCAGGATGATAGGGAGTGGGACAGCTTGATCTTGGTTTTGGACAAAGCTCGGCACAACATCGAGGGCTGAAGGACTTGTACAGTGCTGTACTGTTCCATGTTCTATGCTCTTTATATGGGGCCCAAAACTGCTCACAATGCTCCAAATTTGGTCTGACCAGAGCCTTATACAGCCTCAGACGTACACTCCTGGTCTCGTATCCTACCCCTCTCAACTTGAATGCTAACATTGCATTTGCCTTCCGAACTGCTGATTGAACCTGCACGTTAAGCTAAAGAGAATCTTGAACAAGGACTCCCAACTCCCTTTGTGTTTCTGATTTCCTAAGCATTTCCCCACTTAGAAAATAGTATAAGCCTCCATTCCTCGTTCCAAAGTGCATAACCTCTCATTTTTCCACATTGTATTCCATCTGCCACTTCTTTGCCCATTCTCCTAACCTCTCCAAGTCCTTATGCAAACCACCTGCTTCCTCAATACTACCTGTACCTATTGTTATCTTTGCTTTGTCTGCAAACTTAGCAACGGTGCTTTCAGTTCCTTCTTCCAAATCGTTAATGTACGTTGTGAAATGTGCCCCTCCCACCAGTTCATTTTGAGGGGAAGTGAGAATGTGTCAAATATCAAACCTCCTGGCAAGGTTGCGTCTGCCTTGGAAATGTGACGAGGACCACATATTTTGAGCGTCCATTGGAGAGATGTTTATTTAAAAGAATATTGTAATCGTTATTGAAGAAGCATACAAATGGCGATATTAATTTATTAATAACCACTGGAGAAGTCAGGATTCATTATTCCCTCGATTTCTGATTTATGATGGTTCCGGGCTACGTTTACTTTACCTCCTCAGCCTATCGAGAAACCCCAGAAAATTGGAATTGAAAATTGGGTTTTTACCTGTACAAATGACACCGGCATCATATTTGTGTGACGTAGAATAGTGACCCAATTTATTTGAAGTACAGTTCCTCAGAGCGGTCTCTGTCCCTCTGCATTGGGTTCCACCCATCACAAGGGGTCCTGAGCCTTTCCCAAAGTGAGACCCATGGGTTGCTGAGATAGCTGTCCCACAGCCCAGTTCCCTACACACGACCGTGGCATCTGGAAGGTCCCAGCCATTGTGGCTCACAGTGCCCCATCTCCTCTTGTAGTGAATCTCCACTCTCCCAGCGCAGCGACTTTTCCCACTCACCAGCCGCACCTTCACTTTCGCTGTGAACATATCAGAAATAACAACAAATGGTTCAATGATGGTCAACACACCATCCCCCAGCACATGGCCGCCTCAGTGCAAATTGGAACAGATGAATGACTTGGGAGTTTGCACGATTCCTGAACACCACCAGAACGAGAATTCTTATGAAGTAGAGTCGCAGAGTAATATAACACAGAAAAAGGAATTTCAGCCCTTCGCCTTTGTGCCAGTCAACCTCCCAATTATAGACCGTAGAACATAGAACAGTACAGCACAGAACAGGCCCTTCGGCCCACGATGTTGTGCCGAGCTTTATCTGAAACCAAGATCAAGCTATCCCACTCCCTATCATCCTGGTGCGCTCCATGTGCCTATCCAATAACCGCTTAAATG
Source organism: Mustelus asterias (assembly GCF_964213995.1). NCBI lineage: Eukaryota > Metazoa > Chordata > Chondrichthyes > Carcharhiniformes > Triakidae > Mustelus > Mustelus asterias. Next base: position 511,224 of record NW_027590268.1, on the reverse strand, counting down.
TTCCTAAAGTGTCTGACTCCACTATCACTGCAGGCAGTCCATTCCACACCCCAACCACTCTCTGCATAATGAACCTACCTCTGATATCCTTCCTATATCTCCCACCACGAACCCTATAGTTATGCCCCTTTGTAATAGCTCCATCCACCCGAGGAAATAGTCTGTGAACGTTCACTCTATCTATCCCCTTCATCATTTTATAAACCTCTATTAAGTCTCCCCTCAGCCTTCTCCGCTCCAGAGAGAACAGCCCTAGCTCCCGCAACCTTTCCTCATAAGACCTACCCTCCAAACTAGGCAGCATCCTGGTAAATCTCCTCTGCACTCTTTCCAGCGCTTCCACATCCTTCTGATAGTGAGGTGACCAGAACTGCACACAATATTCCAAATGTGGTCTCACCAAGGTCCTGTACAGTTGCAGCATAACCCCACGGCTCTTAAACTCCAACCGCCTGTTAATAAAAGCTAACACACTATAGGCCTTCTTCACAGCTCTATCCACTTGAGTGGCAACCTTTAGAGATCTTTGGATATGGACCCCAAGATCTCTCTGTTCCTCCACAGTCTTCAGAACCCTACCTTTGACCCTGTAATCCACATTTAAATTAGTCCGACCAAAACGAATCACCTCACATTTATCAGGGTTAAACTCCATTTGCCATTTTTCAGCCCAGCTTTGCATCCTATCTATGTCTCTTTGCAGCCTACAACAGCCCTCCACCTCATCCACTACTCCACCAATCTTGGTGTCATCAGCAAATTTATTGATCCACCCTTCAGCCCCCTCCTCTAAGTCATTAATACAAATCGCAAAGAGCAGAGGACCAAGCCTCTGGCTTGATATTCGTTTTGCAGCACTTTGTCCATAGCGTTGTCCGCCTTGGCATCGCAGGTGAACATTTAACTACATTTTAAATAATATGAGGGTCTCTGTCCCCACCATCATTTGGGCAGTGAGTTCCAGACTCACATCACCCTGTGGGTGAAGGCACTTTTTCCTCACATCCCGCCAAAACTCCTGCCCCTTTCCTTAAAACTATGCCCATTAATCATTAAAGGAAAATATTCTTCACCTCTAATCTATCTGCTCCCCTCATAATTTTATACATCACAATTATGTACCCCCTCGCTGTCTTATGTTCCAAGGAAAACAACTCAAGTAGATCCAATCTTTTCAAAGCTAAAATTCTCCAGCGCCGTCAGCAACCTGGTAAGTTTCGTTTGCATCCTTTCCTTTGCTACCTGCATATTCCAATAATGTGGATTCCAGAACGCACACTATACTCTAACTGTTGGCTTATCAACGTTTTATAAAACATTAAAGCAGGCGAAGATAACGCGACCTCTTCAAGAAAAAATGGAAGAGAGAAGTCGGCCGGGACTGAGGGAGGTTTTCATCCTCAGCAACCCCAAAGGTTCGAGGTCGCGACAGGCTCCAATATCTTTTCATTTCCAGAGGTTAGAAACATAGAAATATAGAAAAACTACAGCACAAACAGGCCCTTCGGCCCACAAGTTGTACCGGACACATCCCTACCTTCTAGAAATACCTATAATCCTCCATCCTATTAAGCTCCATGTACTCATCCAGGAGACTCTTCAAAGACTCGATTGAGTTCGCCTCCACCACCCCTGACGGCAGCCGATTCCACTCGCCCACCACCCTCTGTGTGAAAAACTTACCTCTAACATCTCCCCTGTACCTACCCCCCAGCACCTTAAACCTGTGTCCTCTCGTAGTAGACATTTCCACTCTGGGAAAAAGCCTCTGAGAGTCCACCCGATCTATGCCTCTCAACATCTTATACACCTCTATTAGGTCTCCTCTCATCCTTTGTCTCTCCAAGGAGATAAGACCGAGCTCCCTCAGCCTATACTCATAAGGCATGCCACTCAATGCAGGCAACATCCTTGTAAATCTCCTCTGCACCCTTTCAATCTTGTCCACATCCTTCCTTTAGTGAGGCGACCAGAACTGAGCACAGTACTCCAAGTGGGGTCTGACGAGGGTCTTCTTTAGCTGCATCATTATCCCCGGACTCCGAAACTCACTCCCTCGATTGATAAAGGCCAGCACACCATACGCCTTCTTAACCACCTCCTCCACCTGCGCGGCCGATTTCAGAGTCCTATGGACCCGGACCCAAGGTCCTTCTCATCCTCTACCGTACTAAGAGTCTTTCCCTTTATAATGTACTCCTTCATCCCATTTGTCCTGCCAAAATGGACCACGACGCATTTATCTGGGTTGAAGTCCATCTGCCACTTCTCCGCCCAGTCTTGCATCCTATCTATGTCCCTCTGTAACTTCGGACATCCCTCCAGACTATCCACAACCCCACCAACCTTTGTGTCGTCAGCAAACGTACCAACCTATCCCTCCGCTTCCTCATCCAGGTCATTTATGAAAATGACAAACAGCAAGTGTCCCAGAAAAGATCCCTGGGGCACACCACTGCTGACCGACCTCCATTTAGAAAAAGACCCATCTATACCCACTCTCTGCCTCCGTTGGGCAAGGCAGTTCTGGATCCACAGGGCAGCAGCCCCTTGGATCCCATGCCCCCTCACTTTTTCTAGAAGCTTTGCAAAGCAGACCTTATCGAACGTCTTGCTAAAATCTATATAAACCACATCTACCGCCTTCCCTTCGTCAATGTGTTTAGTCACATTTTCGAAGAACTCCACCAGGCTCGTAAGGCACGATCTGCCCTTGACAAAGCCATGCTGAGTGTTCTTGAGCATACTAAACCTCTCTAAATGGTCATACATCCTGTCCCTCAGGATCTTCTCCATCCGTTTACCAACCACTGAGGTTAGACTCACCGGTCGGTAATTACCTGGGCTATCCCTATTCCCCTTCTTGAAAATAGGAACCACATTCGCAATCCTCCAAACCTCTGGCACCTCTCCCGTCTCCATCGACGACGCAAATATCATCGCCAGTTGCTCTGCAATCTCCTCCCTCGCCTCCCACAGTAACCTGGGGTACATCCCATCCGGAACCGACGACTTATCTATCTTGATGCCATTCAAAGGTTCCAGCACAACCTCTTTCTTAAAGTCCACATACTCAATCTTTTCAGTCCACCGCACGCCCGCAGTACATCCACCCAGATCCTTCTCCTCTGTGAAAACCGAGGCAAAATACTCATTGAGCACCTCTGCCATTTCTACTGGTTCCGTACAGACTTTCCCACCTTCACCTTTTATAGGCCCTATTCCTTCACGTCTCATCCTTTTACTCTTCACATATTTATAGAACGCCTTAGGGTTCTCCTTAATCCTCCGTGCCAGGGCCTTCTCGTGACCCCTTCTGGCTCTCCTGATTTCCTTCTTTAGTCCCTTCCTACAAGCCGCATACTCTTCTCAATCCCTATCTTTGCCCAAGCTCTCTGAGCCTTTTGTACGCTTTCCTTTTCTTCTCGACTAGGTCCCGCACAGCTTTCGTGCACCACGGTTCCTTTAACCGACCAACACCTCCCCGTTTGCTCGGAACGTTGTCCTGTGGACCTCTAGACAGACATTCCTTGAAAAACTGCCACCTCTCTTCAGCATATTTCCGCGAGAATGCCTCCTTACAATTTACTCCTCTAATTTGCTGTCTAATGTCTTCATATTTCCCCTTACTACATATAAACACTTTGCTAGCTTGCCTGATCCTCCCTTTTTCCAATGCAAACCTAAAGGAGATAGAGTTACGATCGCTATCCCCAAGATGCTCTCCCACTGAGAGATCTGACACCTGTCCAGGTTCATTGGTCAGTTTCAGATCAAGTACAGCCTGTCCTCTTGTAGGCTTGTCCACATGCTATGTCAGGAAACCCTCCTGAACACACATAACGAACTCTTCCCCATCCAATCCCCTTACCCTCCGGATATTCCAATCTATGTTTGGGAAATTAAAGTCTCCCATCACAACAACTCTGCTATTACTGCATCTCTCCAGGATCTGTTTCCCTATCTGTTCCTCCAACTCCCTGTTACTACTGGGCGGCTTATAGAAAACTCCCAGCAAAGTGACCGGCCCCTTCCCACTCCGAACTTCCACCCACAGAGACTCGGTGGACAATCCCTCCACAGCATACACCTTCTCTGCAGCTGTGACACTATCCCTGATCAGCAGTGCCACTCCACCCCCTCTCTTGCCTCCCTCCCTGTCCTTCCTGAAACATCTGAATCCCGGCACCTAGAGTATCCAGTCCTGTCCCTAAGACATCGAAGTCTCCGTAATGGCCACCTCATCATACTTCCAGGCATCGATCCACGCTCTGAGCTCATCCCCTTGGGTTGGGAGATTGTCGGCGAAGAGATGACCATCTCTCCATCAGGCTCAGCACCCGTTTGTCAAAGACGATGTGTTGCAGTCGCAGTCTTTTGGGACAAAATTGCCCTTCAGTCCGCCGCAGCCAATATATAATGTATGCACGATTATTATGTGATCTGGATGTCAGTGTTGATTCTTGAGGAGACAAGGGAGTCCATTTGGGGACAAATTGTTGCGCATTGTTCAAATTCTGCTTTTAAGGGACCCTTGAACATTTTGTACATTTGAACACAGCAGCAGTCACAGTTGCAAATAAAGGTTTCTACGAAAGGTTCTGGTTTACACAGTACACCTCTAACGTTACCAGTTTAAAATTGTTCGACGGTTAGTACCCAGCCTTCAGATTTAATGAGACGGGCAACAGAGATGTTGCAGAGACAATGAAACTGATTACCTGATTTGGGAGCCCTGCTGTTCCCTGGTCTGTCTGAAAAGAGATGTTGAGAATTATTGATCGCTGCGGCATGGAATTAATTACACTGTTAAAAAGCAACAATACAAATACAAGGCATTGAAAATGCTTTCAATGCCGCAGATGCTGGAGAGACCCGTGGTCTCTCCAGCATCTGCGGCATTGAAAGCATTTTGCATTTGCTGTAGTCATAACTATTAACTCAATCTGACATTTCGCACCACGCCCTTCCTCTCCCCATGACAGTTATACTTGCTCTCATGTTTTGCTTTCATACAACACTGACCATTATTCGGTTATTAACACATGCTATGTTGCTTCCAAACAACACTGACCTTCATTCTGCTGTTGAAACCAAATTTGGACCAATGATTTGTCCCTTTAATACTAACATCTCCACCACCGATGCATTTTCTTCCATGGCATCTTTGCAATGCAATTATCTTGGACGGATTGCATATGTTAAACATTTGTTTTTTGTTCCACCTTAACCTCTCCACTTTTGAAACAGCATTAAAGACGTCACATTCCTGCTTTTATTCAGAGTCCCATGTACTTACCATGTCAAGGTGCCTTGAAAATAGGCTTTTTGAAGTTATTTTTCATTAAATGGACTTGGGTTCAAATAGCCCAAAATATGCCATTCGGCCCATTTTGCATCCTTGAAATTTATGTATAATTAGTCCCAATTCATTTCCCATAGTTCCCCAAATTCTACTGACACTGCGCCGAATATGTTTCACCGAGTTTAGTTGTTCTTCGTAGTATCAAAATCAATAATTTTTGTAAGGCGCTTATTCAGTAACCTGAATCAATATGCTATTTCAAACAACAACCATGACTATTTCCGAACTAACGCTGACATAACAAGCCATTTCAAGAGTTAAACAAGTTGCAGCATTATTGGTGACCAGCCAGTTACATGGAGAGCCTTAACTGTGAGACATTACACAATAAGCAGTACTTAATGTCTGTACTCTAAGGGTTGTAACATAACTCGCAATACAAAAGATTTTAATGTTTCATATTCATGAATATTTTCCACTTGATTTTTCGGACAATAGTATTAAGTTAGGAGAATTGCAAATGGGTCAGTTCCCAGGCATTCTGGAAAGATGACATAGAACATAGAACATAGAACATTACAGCGCAGAACAGGCCCTTCGGCCCACGATGTTGCACCGACCAGTTAAAAAAAAAAACTGTGACCCTCCAACCTAAACCAATTTCTTTTCGTCCATGAACCTATCTACGGATCTCTTAAACGCCCCCAAACTAGGCGCATTTACTACTGATGCTGGCAGGGCATTCCAATCCCTCACCACCCTCTGGGTAAAGAACCTACCCCTGACATCGGTTCTATAACTACCCCCCCCTCAATTTAAAGCCATGCCCCCTCGTGCTGGATTTCTCCATCAGAGGAAAAAGGCTATCACTATCCACCCTATCTAAACCTCTAATCATCTTATATGTTTCAATAAGATCCCCTCTTAGCCGCCGCCTTTCCAGCGAAAACAATCCCAAATCCCTCAGCCTCTCCTCATAGGATCTCCCCTCCATACCAGGCAACATCCTGGTAAACCTCCTCTGCACCCTCTCCAAAGCCTCCACATCCTTCCTGTAATGTGGGGACCAGAACTGCACACAGTACTCCAAGTGCGGCCGCACCAGAGTTGTGTACAGTTGCAACATAACGCTACGACTCCTAAATTCAATCCCCCTACCAATAAACGCCAAGACACCATATGCCTTCTTAACAACCTTATCTACTTGATTCCCAACTTTCAGGGATCTATGCACACATACACCTAGATCCCTCTGCTCCTCCACACTATTCAAAGTCCTCCCGTTAGCCCTATACTCAACACATCTGTTATTCCTACCAAAGTGAATTACCTCACACTTCTCCGCATTAAACTCCATCCGCCACCTCTCGGCCCAACTTTGCAACCTGTCTAAGTCTTCCTGCAAACTACGACACCCTTCCTCACTGTCTACCACACCACCGACTTTGGTGTCATCAGCAAATTTGCTAATCCACCCAACTATACCCTCATCCAGATCATTAATAAATATTACAAACAGCAGTGGCCCCAAAACAGATCCCTGAGGTACACCACTTGTAACCGCACTCCATGATGAATATTTACTATCAACCACCACCCTCTGTTTCCTATCCGCTAGCCAATTCCTGATCCAATTTCCTAGATCACCCCCAATCCCATACATCTGCATTTTCTGCAGAAGCCTACCATGGTGAACCTTATCAAACGCCTTACTAAAATCCATATATACCACGTCCACTGCCTTGCCCCCATCCACCTCCTTGGTCACTTTCTCAAAAAACTCAATAAGGTTAGTAAGGCACGACCTACCTGCCACAAAACCATGCTGACTATCACCTATCAATTCATTACTCTCCAAATAACTATAAATCCTATCCCTTATAATTTTTTCCAACATCTTGCCGACAACAGAAGTGAGACTCACCGGTCTATAATTCCCGGGGAAGTCTCTGTTCCCCTTCTTAAACAATGGGACATGAACTTAGAAAACTTAGGAAACCTTGACTAAATAAATGAATAGGGCTTCATTGAGGTTGTCTCAATTGCAAAATGACAGCATTTACTTGAGCCGACTACTGTTTGACATGTACGGTAACTCAAGATAAGCAAAACAGCTGAAGAAAATCCATTGTCTTAAGGTTGCATCATGCATAATAAATTGAAAGCAGTAGACTAGCTCTTATTTCATCATTGGCGAATTGTAGAACAATTACCTTTTTTCGAAAAATTGGCTCAGTTTAACATAAAAAAATCTATAAGTTATAAAATAATGGTATTGATAAGCTTTTTTTGTCAACATGTTACTCACGTTTTAGAGACTACCCGTTACCTCTTGGTCTGCTCAAGCAAGGAGGTTGTTGAGAAGCATGTTAAATTACTGAAGATTGGGTGATTCCTCTCATGGTTAGTTATTGTTAATTATTGTTAATTGATTATTTTCTTCATATATTTCTGACTTGTTACATTTAAGTGGCTAATAAACATTCTGAAATCACGATTTGATGTTCCCATTCTTGTCGGCCGGTTAAGTCTGTAGATTCTGGCGTGATTTATTGGAGAGTTATTCGAAACAACCTGATCCCTTATAAATCATTTTCATTTCAGCGAAAATAGACTGTTGCCAAATCCAAATTTACCACCGTCCCCACCCCCCCCCCCCCCCCCCACCCCGCACCAACGTTAAGGATAATCATATTCTCAGTGAATTAGTGAATGTCTGCGGTCTGTTCCCAAATCAATCTGGGAAGCGAAGTATGTTTGAAATTAAGTTAAGAATTTGACGGATGCATGATGACTGTTCGCCCCTTTTTATTTCGTTGGACTTTCTGAAGCGTGGACTTTTTTCTAGAAAGATATTTGGGATTTTCTTGCACTCATGTAACCTCAACCGTCCTCAAAAACAGCAAATTTGCTTGATAGCTTCTGGCTACTTACTCAGAGCTCACTGTTGCTTAATCGGTTTATTCTCTGCCATGCATCTTGGATGTGGAGCACTGTTGGAGAACAGATAACCACTCCATCTGACGAAGGAGCAGCACTCTCCGAAAGCTTCTGGTATTTGCTCCCAAATAAACCTGTTGGACTTTAACCTGGTGTTGTGAGACTTCTTACTATGCATCTTGGAACCAGTTCTCAGTGTTGTGTCCCGTGAGATTTCGAATCATGACGTTCGATCAATAATGATCTTTTTTTTCATGGAGCCATCGAGTCATAGAGGTTTAAAGTATGGAAACAGGCCCTTCGGCCCAACTTGTCCAATGCCGCTTTTTTTAAAAAAAGAACGGAAGCTAGTCCCAATTGCCCGCGTTTGGCCCATATCCCTCTATACCCATCATACCCATGTAACTGTCTAAATGCTTTTTAAAAGACAAAATTTTATCACCCTCTACTACAAATTCTGGCAGCTTGTTGCAGACATTCACCACCCTCTGTGTGAACAAATGCCGCTCTGGACCCATTTGTATCTTTCCCCTCCCATCTTAAAACTATGCCCTCTAGTTTTAGACTTCCCTACCTTTGGGAAATATATTGACGATCCAGCTGATCTCTGCCACTCATTACTTTATAGACCTCTATAAGATCACCTCTCAACCTCCTACACTTCAGGGAAAAAAGTTCCAGTTGATCCAACCTCTCCCTTTAACTCAAACCATCAGGTCCTTGTAGCAACCTAGTAAATATTTTCTGCACTCTTTCTAGTTTAATAACATCCTTTCTATAATACGGTGACCAGAACTGCGGCCTTACCAATATCTTGTACAACTTCAAGAAGATGTCACAACTCCTGCATTCACTGTTCTGACCGATGAAACCAAGCATGCCGAATGCTTCCCTAACCACTCTGTGACTCCACTTTCAAGGAGCAATGAACATGTACCCCTCGATCTCTTTGTTCTATAACTCTCCCCAATGCCCTACTATTAATTGAGTAAGCCCTGCCTTGGTTCGATCTACCAAAATGCATCACCTCGCATTGATCTAGATTAAACTCCATCTGCCATGCACCAGCCCACTGGCCCAATTGCCCAAGATGCCGTTGCAGTCCTAGATAACCTTCTTCACTGTCCACTACGGCACCAATCTTGGTGTCATCTGCAAACTTACAAACCATGCCTTCTAAAATCTCATCCAAATCATTAATATAAATGACAAATAGCAGTGCACCCAGCACCGATCCCTGAGGCACACCGCAAGTCATAGGCCTCCAGTTTGCAAAAGACAATCCTCTACGACCACTCAGGCTTCTGTCATAAAGCCAAATTTGATGGATAAGCCTTACTGTTTTATTTCTAGTTTGTGGGCGAGCTTCTAAACTGTCTGATAATAATGCATTTTACACATATAATTGCCTCATACCTGTACGCTGGTTAGATACCATCGAAAGCTGGGCCACCGACTCTTCTCCTCTGCTGTTGGTGCTATTCCCAGTTTTCCAGCGACTGGTGTCATTCTGCCCTGGGTTCTCCATTGTGAATAGTGAGTGACTGCCTTGCCTTCAAGAGCCTCAGTACTTCGTGCCAAATCCCTTTGCTAATAGTTAGCACAATTTAAAGATCATGCATTCTTGTAGCACAATGCAAGACCAGAAGGAACAATGTTTCAATATTTTTTCAACAAAATTCACAAATTCCACAGTTCTGTAGGAATTGCAGGGACATCTCCAATCCATTCAATACTTGCATAAAGTGTTATATTACTGATATTATTTCAGCACATCACCTTACAGTCGCTGTTGTATTTCCCGTTTCAGTCGGATAGATTGGAGAAGTTGGGACTGTTCTTCTTGATGAGGAGAAGGCTAAAAGGATATTTGATAGAGATGTTCAAATCATGAAGGAGCAGGACAGAGTAGATGGGGAGACAGTCCTCCTGTTTGTAAAAGGGTCAGGAATGAAATAGTACAGATATATAGTGGTTTGGAAAAGAATCAAACGTGACCTGAGAAAACAAAACTCTTGCACAAACCGAGTGGCTCGGGTCTGGAATGCAAAACCCGAAAGTGTGGTGGTGGCACGTTAAATCAAGAGATTCAAAAGTGCATTTGTTGAATAGTTGAGTAGAAACAATGTGCATGGTCTGGGGGAAAGACAGGGGAATGATACTAATTCATGACACTCGTTTGCAGAGCCAGTTCAGACACGATAGGTCAAATGGCCTTCTGCACTGTATCAATGAGTCTTTATGCATTCTCAGTCGATTCAGTGCTTCATTGAATAACAAAAATCTCCACTTCATGTAGCTAAACAGGGTTGTCCAATATGTTCAGCTGATCATGTTTTAAAATGAAAATCAATAATTTACAACGAATCTCTGACATTCGCCATTTGAGCTACAATTTCTCTTCGTAGCTCAGGTAAATGTTCAGTCATTTTCCTGTTTTACGTGTTAGTGTTTTCCTACAGATATTGTAGCCTACCAAAAGTGTGTTCATAATTTCTAACCCCCTTTTCATTGTTGTTTTGGTAAACTTTGAAATGCACTTATTTGTTTATACTTTAATAAATCACCGTTATTTGTTCGTAGATTAATCCATCGGTTCCTACTCTCCTTTTCTAGTGATAACCAAGGTAAATTTCAGCTGAGTCGAAGTTGTGCTCATGGTATCCTTTCTCGTATCATTCCACTCAGCCAGTTGCTTGCACACTGCTTTCGAAAGCCTTCAATCAATTGTGGCGCAACTGTCGTGATTTTGTGCTTGGTGTCGTATTATCAATTACCAACTTAGTTCAAATGTTATACTTACCATTGCTGCTTCTTACTCCAACATTAATATTATTATAAAGGCAAGTAAAATCACCTCAAATTAGGCAATCGGAAACTCAATTTTTTAAATCCAATTTGAAATCATAAACATCCCAATTTATCAACGACACTATTGATTTAGAAAATTGTTTTCTTTACAATGTAACTTTGATCGCTCCTGTGATAAGCCAATGTTATATGCAATTGGTAGTATTCACATTGAAAAGATATTTCGAATTATTTGATTGTAAAATCCATTAAAGTTTTTCAGCAAACTAAAAATATTCTTTCAGCAGAAAAAAAACTTGTTTTCGGAACAATCTGATCATATGTGATTAAACCCAATCTAGTTTACCAGACGCTAAAGATAGATTAAAATTAAAATGGAAGCACATGCCGCAGCAGTTTGCTTATTTGATCATCTATGGCGATTGTAAAACGAAATTCTAAGAAGAATGTTGAGGTTGAACCTTCTCGAAGTCCTCACTCCGAGGTTATCGCATTTTGGGTTAGAGTTAAAACAGCGTGTTTACAACACATTTCAAAGCTACACTTACCACTGAGTGAATTCAAACAGGCAACTCTAGCACAGATATTTTACAGTAAAGGAGTAGTCTCAAATTGTGGGCTGTACTAAATGCAACTCAAAGAGAATTATATTTATATATGTCACATATTTGTACTTTTCCACAATTGATTAATATTCGGGGCAAGGTAGTTCACTAAATGCACAAACTACCATATAAAAATGGCAGACATTTTCCTCTCATATAACTTTCTTCGAGGTAAAGATTCATACATATTATATTTTGCAAATTGTGTGGAACTGAATCGAGATATCGCTGAAATGTTGAAAGACATGTCGAGCTGTGGAAGGATAACCGGGAAGAAGTTTCCATATCTCGTTCAACACACAATGTAAATGTATCTGGACAATATGGAATGTGACTGGAAAAACTTAAGTTAACTCAAGGCATTTTATTTGTAAATTTGTGAATAATGTATTTTAAGTAATATGAAATGACCAAATGCGGAATATCAAAAGCAACAAGAAATAAGTAATTCTTTTTGAGATTTTGGAAATTTCAATCACAGCATCATCTGAAGCGATAGCTGGATAATAATTGCATGAATATAAAAGACCGTCGAAAAAGTTCCATATCTAGCTCAATACCATTTTATACCGCTTTCTATCTCTAAAACAAACGACATAAAATATGCTAAGTTTCATGAAGTACAGAGAACACTTGAACGGATAATTCTTTGACAGAAAATTATGTGTTTGGGATCAGTCGGCAGTCGATATTGGTTTGATTGTTCTTCGACAATCCTTGATTTAACCTGCATCCAGAATCTGAAAAACTCTCAGCTAACAAGAGACGTCACAGTACTTCTGGTCATTCAGATTTGAAAAGTTAGCCCTATTCTCTTTCCAAAGATACTATCAGCCCTGCTGAGATTTCCCAGCATTTTTTGTTTTAAGAACATAAGAACTAGGAGCAGGAGTAGACCATCTGGCCCCTCAATATGAACATGGCTGATCTTTTCTTGGACTGAGCTTCACTTACCTCCCCGCTCACCATAGCCCTTAATTCCTTCATTGTTCAAAAACGTATCTATCCTTCCCTTAAAAACTTTCAATGAGGTAACCTCAGCTGCTTCACAGGACAGGGAATTCCACAGATTCACAACCTTTTTTGTGAAGAAGTTCCTTCCCAACTCAGTCCTAAATATGCTCACCCTTACTTTGAGACGATGCCCCCTAGTTCTAGTTTCAACTGCCAGTGGAAACAACTTCCCTGTTTCTATGTTATGTATTCCCATCATAATCTTATATGTTTATACGAGATCTCCACTAATTCTTCTGAATTCCAATGAGTATAATCCCAGTTCACTCAGCCTCTTCTCATAAGCAAACCCTTTCAAATCCGGAATCAACATAGTGAATCTCCTGTGCACCCCTCCAGTGCCAGTATATCCTTTCTCAAGTAACGAGACCAAAACTGTGCACAGTACTCCGGGTGTGGCCTCGCCAGCACCTTATACAGCTGCAACATAACCTCGCTGTGTTTAAACTCCATCCCTCCAACAATGAAGGACAACATTCCATTTGCCTTCTTAATTATCTGCTGCAACTGCGAAACAACTTTTTTGTAATTCTTGCACAAGGACACCCAGGTCCCTCTGCACAGCAGCATATTGCAATTCTTTTTACCATTTAAATAGTAGCCCATTTTGCTGTTAATGTTTGAACATTCCCCGGAGTTTTTTCCCGTTGCTCCAGTTGCCTCCCACAGTTCAAGGATGTGCGGGTTAGGTGGATTGGCGATCCTAAATTGTCCCTTAATGTCCACAGATGTGCAGGTTAGGTGCTATGGTTCTATATAACACTTGTGGTTCAGGGACACTGGTGTCATTCTCCTGTTAATACACGTAAGCACAGTAGCTCGGCTGACAGCTCAGTGCAGAGCATGCAGCTCTGCCTGAGCTTATATTTCTCGGATGGGGTGTTCTTCCAACACTCCACTGTCAAGCGAGTGATTCCCAAGAAAGACCGCAATTTGTCGCCATGATCTGCGTGCTTCCTACATTATAGCATGGATTATAATTCAAAAATGTGTCTCTTTCGAAGTTTGGCCTGGACTCAGGTGTTGTGAGCCGCGCTATACATACAGGTATGGGGGTCGGGGTGGAGGAGCTGGGAGGAGGTGAACATGGATACACAATGAATGGACAATTTTTCCCCCATTCCAACAAATTAAATTTAAAAATGAACTAATATTCCGGGTTATGAATCAGTTGAAATTCTGCAAATTAAATTAACCATTAATTTAATGGACCCAAGGAATGACAAACTGAAATAAAGTAAATCATTTTGTGTAAATTGACCAGCGGCACCGCTGCAACTGGTGCACAAGAGCGATGGTGCGCCAAATCTGGATAGTATTAATACTCCCATCAGATTTTCAACTCTGCCCAAGAACCACGGTTGAAACAATTTCTGTTACTTCATTCAATTCCAGACAACGAAACAAATCCTCATTTGCTTTCTACATCACTTCAATAGGTTCTGGAGTAAATACTGGAGTAATCAAAACAATAATGTGCCGATTTCAGTAATAATCATCAAATAAAGAAATATCTCCAGAAACTCACAGTTCAAAATTAGCAATAGGGTCACCGTGAGGAGAGGTCTAAACATCATTCTGGCTGCCAAATAGCGTGGTATGATCTGAACATGAATCAAGTGATGTTCGCCGATATTGGACGGCCTCCTGGACACTTTGCGAACCACCAATATGCTGTAGGAGTTAATGCTTTGCAGCAATTTGTACATGGCCGTGTGTTTCCGACAGCCACATCAGTAGATTATGGGCGGGAACACAGAACTGCGGTTTGTTCCACACACCAATCCCACGTGACATGTCCCTCAATAGATATGCTCGACTCAGCTTCCCCACCAGCACCCCCATCCCACCGACGGGGCCAGTGACATTCAACAGTCTGAAATGGAAATGAGTCACCCATCTGGTATTCAGTTCATATAATCATCCAAGAACAGGGGGGATGTCATTGGGTTGTTTCTTTGCAAGGCCTGTTGAATTATTCTCATATAAGCAGCTTTTCAGTACAGTGCATATCAGATTACTTCAAGTTCATGTCCAATTTCCCTTAAAACATTCTTCCAAAATGTGACTTAATGATCGTTCAACATCTTCACAGATCTCTAAGTGAACCAGAACTCCTCCTTAACCCTCAAGCTCATTTAGCAAACAATGCTAAATCTACGAATGCTGGTTAATCAGCCCGATGTGTGAGGAAGTTATTTTCCCTTCTTGCTCTCTCAGAACCTCCAGCAAATTTGACTGATCTGTTAAGATGCCCCTGCGCATGTCTGATCCAACTTGAAAAAATATGCTCCTCCAATGTGCCTGCATTGTTGATATTTCTCAACTATAACAGTGGACTGTGAGGCATCCACTGTATCTATTCAAGGCCTTGACATTCTTCTGATAGTACAGTGCCCTAACTTGTACACAGTACTCTGGCTGGACCATAAATATTGAATTTTAATGGTTGGGAAAAATGTTTTTTTTTAATTTGTATTCGAAACCCATATGTACAAACCCAAATTTCCTCTGTGTGCTCCGGTTTCCTCCTGCAGTCCAGATATTTGCGGGTTTGATTGATAGGCCACGGTAAAGTGACCGCACGTGTCAGGGGAATTAACAGGCATAAATATATGGGGTTACGAGGATCGGGTCTGGGTGGGATAGTTGTTGGTGCAGACTCGATGGAGCAAATGGCCTCCTTCTGCAATGTAGAGATTCTATGATTCTAAATAATCACGTGATCATACTGCTCCATCATTTTCAATTAATTTTAAATATTTAACCATCACTCCTATCAGACGCCTCAGGTCTCCCTTTCCTTTCATCCTCTCAAAGTAGCGCCATATACATTATATTGCCACTTCATTGATTTTGCGCAGTTTGCATTGCTTTTCGCATCATCACAATTATGCTGAATCTGCCAGGTCTCTGTCTATTTCACCTGTGTTTCCACATCATCCTGAATTCCACTGTTGACACGGTCCCGATTTGCTATGTTGTGAAGTTTAGTATCAACACCAAATATCGCCACTGTGCCTTTTATACCAAAATCTATGTGGTTTGCATATAATAGGAAGATGAATAGTGAGGCCTGATGAGGGCCGGTAGTGGTTCTTCCAGCCATCAATGACGTTACGAGTATTATCCTGTCTTTCCTCTTTCATACAGCGGTGCAAAATGTGTAAACCTCCATTCAGTTCGCTGGCAATTATGTAATATCAAGGATATCATGAAACATTGTGGTCAGAGATGCTTTTTATCCCCCCGCAGTTGCATCGGAACAGAATGCCTCTGCCTTCAAAGCCTCCCAGTGTTCACCAACCCTTTTGCAATCATTGGAAACGTCTCTCGTCCTGTTGATTGTTTTCACCTTTCACTTTCCTTTTTCTCCACTATAGTTGCGATCAACCTAATTATCCCTTGATTTCTAGATACACTTCCTGTAAAATACCCTCCATATGTCTTATCTAATTCCCTGAAACTCGATTATACATTGTTTCATTCATCTTTCGTATCGAAATGGAATTTTTAATAAATTTCGAACTCAGTAAACTGTTGCTTACCAAATGGGATTTTGTATGAAATACTGAGGAAGTGAACATCTCATATTCTGAAAACACCATCAGTTTTGGCATTCAATCTTCTGGCTTTCGGTCCTCGGTAGAATTCCAATAAGCTCCCGGATCAACACTTTCCCATTTCGCTCTTCTCTTTTCTCTATCCGTTTGAAAGTTGCACAGATACACTTTCAGCTCCCATTACTGTCAGTGTGCAGGGTAGATATCTTAAACTTTTCTCCTCTGAGATCCGTGTGAAAACTTTATTTATAACTCTCCTATCATAATTGTAATGTTCTTCATTTCGTACCATGTCATTTAACAGTCGCTTGCTTCTCTTACAGCACCATTCTTTGTGTTGCTTTTGTTTAATCTCTCTGTTGCTGGGTCCTAGTGTCCAAACGCTGTATCTCTCAGAACATTTGTTAAATTCCATTCCAACGTGTTTTCCTGTTCAGGTGTAATCTCTATCTCGGTGGTGTGAATCCAGCTCTCCCTTTTAGATATTAATGATTTTGATTTGAACGTGGTGTCGGTATTTGGGATCTTTTCAGACGACACGAAACTGGCCGTGTAGTAGATTGTGTAGAGGAAAGCTGAAAACATCAAAATAATATGGATGGATCAGTGGAGTCGGCAGGAAAGTGACAGATGGAATTCGGCTTTGATATGTGTGAGGTAATGCATTTTAGGCCGATTAAACAGGAAACACGAATACACAATACACAGGAATATATTGAGATGGATCAATGAAGTGATAGATCTTGGTGTACAAGTGCACAGGTCCATGAAGGTTTCTGTTGTAGATAATGTTGTAAAGAAGGCATATGGAATGTTCCTCTTCATTGGTAGAGGTATAAAATAGAACAGTAGGGATATAATTTTGGATCTGTATAAGACAGTCGTAAAGCCAGAATTGGAGAGTGTGTCCAGTTATGGTCACCACTTTACAGGAACTACGTATTTGCTCTGTAGAGATTAAGAACAATATTGACCAGAATGTTGCCAGGGCTGAATAATTGTTGCTATGAGGAGACATTGGAGAGTTTGGAGATGTTTTTCTTGGAACAGATTGGGCTGAGGTGGGAAACGATTGAGATATATAAAATTGTGAGGGGTAGAGATAGAATAGCTAGGAGAAACCTGAGTCCATTGGCATAGAGTTCAAAAGCCCCTGGTCACAGATTCAAGCGAAGTGGCAATAGGATTAGGGGGGAAATGAGGAAATATATTTTCTTGCGAAGTGTACTGAGTGTCTGGAATTCACTGCCTGAGTTGGTGATGAAGGCAGAGACCATAAACTCGTTTAAAATGTACCTGGATTTTTCACTTCCATTCTGGAAGTTGAAGGGTGGTGGGCTGCGAGTAGCAAAAAAGAAATTAGAAAGGATACCTGGGTGTCTTTGAGTCGGCATGACAAGATGGGGCCGAATCGTTTCTATATTTCTATGATTTTACTCCGGATCATGTCACAGTGTGTCAACAAACTGAAGTCATCGCTCTTTCACCACTTCCCGAGGCGATCACCTTATTTCATCTATCTCCTATCTCATGAAATTCCGCCAGGGTAAACTGAATCCTTTCCCTCTGTACCACATTGTTTTCAATACAGTAACTTAGGAACAAGAGTAGGCCATTCAGCCCGTCGAGACTGCTCCGCCATTCAATATCATCGTAGCTGGTTGTATATTTCAATACATTTTACTCCACAGCATCCTGATGACCCTTTAAGTTAATTTTAGCCTGGAATCTACCAATCCCAGTTTGAAATATTCGCAAAGTTGCAGCTTCCACAGCCCTCGGGGATAGAGAATTCAAAATATTCACAACTCTTTGTGTAAAGAAATGTCTCCTTATCTCTGTCCTAAGTGACTTCCCTCTTTTTTCTAAAATTATGTACCCTGGTTCTCAATTCGCCAAACATGGGAAACATTTAATCTGAATTTACTCTTTCTATTCCTTTCAGTATTTCATAGGATTCTATGAGATCACTTCTTATTCTACGATACTCGAAAGAATACAGGTACAGAATGGCCAATCTCTCTTCATAAGACATTCCCGCAGTCGTCTCCTCCAGCCTAATATTCTTTGCACTGGGAACCAACGCACAATAAGTCCCCAACTGTAGTTTCAGAAATTGATTTCGGCTCCCTGAATATCGAAGTCCCTTTAACTAATGACTGCATCTCAACTATTGGGCTTCCCTGTGGAACTGAAGCCCACGCATTGCTACCAAATTGTTTCTGGGTGCATTTCCTCGAATTTACATCTTCCTGACATCCGGTTCCAACTTTTCAATGTAGTGACGAGCATGAATTTGTCATGAGCTGCTGAATAAAGCCCATTAAGTCATTGTAATCAATATTAAATGCCTTGCAATATTTAAGACTGTGCCATTCGGAATCTTGGAATACATTAAAGGAACAGATGTCATGCAGGCAGCTTATACTTTGATTTAATAATTAAAATAATAAGCAAGAATTATATTTGTCATATATGGGTCACTCATTTCAGATACATTTACATCATTGGCACTGAAATGTTCCATAATCAAGGCTTGTATCAGTATAGGCTTTTGAATCTCTTTATACATGTGAAAGAAAAATCAAAACAAATTATACATTACAGTATTTACTTTCACAGATTGAAATGTCCTCAACGGAAAACATGATTAGACAGGGAACAGAAGGACATGGACGAAATAGAGATAAAAGATATTTTGTTTCGAAAGGCGTCATGTGTAGGCACAGGCTTGGTGGGCCGAAAGGCCTGTTCCTGTGCTGTACTGTTCTTTGCTTTTTGTTTGTTTCGAATACCAAATGTCGTTAAAGAAAGCGATAAAGCTTGCCTGAAGAATTCAACGTGAAATTAACTGAAATGTCCTTAAGAAACGACATTGGGTCCTAACAGGAAATGCGTCAGAAGAATATTTTCGAGAGTTTTGACAATATTATGTTTCTCGTTATTTTTTTTTCCTCTGATGATTGAACAATTCTATGAGTCCTCCTCTATTTCAGATCAGTGATACTAAGTGAGCCAGACTGAGGAATATGGATACTATCTCAGTGAAGAATGGCAGGGGTATTTAAAATATCTACTTACAGAATGGGAACAGTGTCTTTAGCAAGCAGCCAGATAACACTCATTCTACGTCATCTTGGAGCTCAGAACAGTGAGCATTTATCTCTTAGAAAATGAACCATTGCTCAGGAAAACAATGTAATTTGTTTTCTTCAGCATTAATCTGGATTTTTAGGGAGTGTTCGGTTATTCACCCAGTACACAAACCTCTTCTCGAAGATCCTCATCTGGAAATTGGAGCCAATATTCTTGGTCATATAAGATTGACCCCGTTGTCCTGGAGGTAACTGTCCCCTGAAATGACGAAAGAGAAGGGGAGGTGGAGATGTACGCGTTGATGGCATCACCCAGACCTGGCGCGAGAGGGACAAAACATTTGGCAGAATTGAACAATGAATTCGAGGAAAAGTGGCAAGTGTGGGTCCATTTCTGCTGACAAATTCTCAACCAATTATCCTCAAGAGGTTGAATTTCTACAGTGACTTTGACCTTCCCATCCTGAGTCTTCTCAGAACTTCATTCCACTTTTTCGGATTCACCATTTCTGTCACCTCAGTTATGCCAATGCCAGCTTTTCCCTCAATGTTTTAGATCGGCCTTCCTTATTCTCAATTACTAGTCCACCACCGACTTGGCTGGAATGGCTCACAACTCTGACTATCCCATTCCATGATGTGGAGATGCCGGCGTTGGACTGGGGTAAACAAAGTAACAGGTCTCACAACACCAGGTTAAAGACGAACAGGTTTATTTGGTAGCACAAGCCACACGCTTTCGGAGCGCTGCTCCTTCATTCGGTAAGTGGGAGTTCTGTTCACAAACAGGGCATAAATTATGTCCTGGTCTCTGCAGAACACCACCAGCTACAGATCTCCATTCTGAAAAGCACCCTCAACCCCTACGCTCTGTCTTCTGTATCAAGTTTCTAAAAAGATTCTTAATCAAACCAGTTCTGTATACATCTTGCCAGCCCACCCCGAATCCAATGTGACCTTAGTTTAGTACCAGGACCTCTGTTGTTTATGGTATATATAAATGGCCTGGAAAAAATGTGGGGTTCTGATTAGTAAGTTTGTGGATGACATGAAGATTGATGGAGTTGCTGATACTGTCGCGTATTGTCAAAGGATACAACAGGATATAGTTAGAGACTTGGGCACAGAATCTATGCCCTGTTTATGAACAGAACTCCCACTTGCCTGATGAAGGAGAAGTGCTCCGAACGCTAGTGGCTTGTGCTACCAAATAAACCTGTTGGACTTTAACCTGGTGTTGTGAACCTTCTTACTGTGTTTATCCCATTGCACACAGCTCTGGACTGACTCCTTGTAATCACTTCCCAAGCACAAAAGGGCTCATTTTCTTCTGAATACACGTTACTTGCATCCACAGAAACATATCAAGTTTCGCCAACTCCGACATGTACAGCATCATGCGACCAGCTGATAAACTCTCCCTTCCTCTCAATTTAAAGCATTTTAAAAGGGCTCCCTTTTTGACCCACTGCAATTTCTGAGTGTAGGTACACACATGGTGTTTTCTCAGAAGGGAGTTCCAAGATTTTGACCCAGCGATAATCAGGAAAGGAGATATATTTCCAAGTCAGGATGGTGAGTGGCTTGGAGGTGACGTTACAGGTGGAGTTGTTACCTTGTATCTACAGCCCTTCTAGATGGGAGTGATCATGGGATTGCAAGATGCTGTCTTTGCAGTGCATCGGTGAGATGGTTCTCACGAGGAATAAGATATGATTACTGGCTCGGCTCATTTTTGAACCAACAAGAACAGCCACTCACATTACAATGCCTCCTCCTTATGTAAGTGATGGGGAACCTGCATTAACTATCAGACCCTTAGCCGCTCCTTCCAAGGCAATGTGCACTTATCTTCCATAGAACTGTAGAAAAGTTACTGCACAAAAGAGACCATTCGGCCCATCTTGTCCTTTCAAGCCCGAGGTGCCAGGAAAATAACACAAACCAATCCAATCTCTCCTCGTAGCTGCACTTTCCTAGTCTTGGCAACATTCTTGCTAACTTCCTTTGCACTCTTTCCTAAGAAATTATGTCCTTCCTGCAATATGTTGACTTGAACTGCACTTAATTCTCCAATGTGGCCTCACCAGTGTTTTATACAACTCCAACGTTATATCCATACCTTCATTTTCTATAGCTCTTACAATGAAGGAGAACATTCCATGTGTCCTTTTTACAACCTCATCGACTTGAACTGCTGACTTTACAGACCTCATAATATTTGCACCTCTATGATGTACACCTCCAGGCTTCCAGGCGCTAAGAAAAATAAGCCCATCTAGCCTCTCGTCATAGCTGCATGAACCATTGTTCCAATTTCCTACAGCCAAATATGAATATAAATGCTCTAATTTTTTGAAGATAAGGAAGGGGCTGCGGATGTAGTTTATATGGGTTTTAGTGAGGTGTTTGACAAGGTCCCACATAGCAGACTGGTATTAAACTAAGATCACATTGGATTCGGGGTGGGCTGGGAAGGTGTGAACAGAACTGGCTTGGTTATGGAAGACAGAGAGTAGCGGTTGAGGGTGCTTTTCAGAATGGCGATCTTTAGCCGGCGGTGTTCTGCAGAGACGTGTGCTGAGACCTCTGTTGTTGATGGTATATATAAATGGCCTGGAGGAAAATGTGGGGAGTCTGATTAGTAAGTTTATAGATGACAACAAAGATTGATGGAGTTGCTGATAGTGTCGAGTATTGTCAAATGATACAACAGGATATAGTTAGAGACTTGGGCACAGAAATAGCATCTGGAATTTCATCCGGACAAATGCAAGGTAATGCATTTTGGAGGATTAAATTTATGCATGAATTATACTGCAAATGGCAGAAAACGTAGGGACATTAACATTGAGAGGGATCTGAGCGTGCACAATTCTATAAAAGTGGCAACACAGGTGGTCAAGGTGATTCAGAAAGCGCATGGGATGCTGGCCTTCATCAGCCGGAGCATTGAGTACAGGATTTGGGAGATCATGTTGAGGGTACATAAAACCTTGGTTATGCCATTTTTGGAGTATTGCGTACAGTTCTGGTCACCACACTATCAGAAGGAGGTGAACGTTTCGGAGAGGGTGCAAAAAATGTTCACCGTGATGTTGCATGGTCTCGAGGGTGGTCGCAAAGAGGAGAGATTGAATGAACTAGGATTGTTGACACTGGAAAGACGGAGGCTGAGGGGAGATCTGATAGGGGTTTACAAAATGATGAGAGGCATAGACAGGGTGGATTTTCAGAGGATTTTTCACAGATTCAAGTGTCAATCACAAGGGGGCACAGGATCAAGGTGAGAGGGGAACGTTTAAGGGAGATGTGTGGGGAAAGTTTTTTTTACAGAGGGTGTTGGGTGACTGGAATGGGCTGCCTGAAGAGATGCTTGACACAGGCACATTAGCCACGTTTAAGTTGCATCTGGATGGGTGCATGAATAGGGCCGGAATAGAGGGATACGGACAGAATAAGGGCAGAAAGATCCTTTTTACTTTAGTTAGGGCATCATGATCAACACCGTCTTCGAGAGTGAAAGGGCCTGTTCTTGTGCTGTAATTTGTTTGTTTATATAACAATTTATGCCTCATAATCAATCAGAGGGATTTTCATCAATTCTCTCATCCCTTTCCCCCCTTTCTCTTGCCCATGCTTCTATGTTGAAATCTCCTGCCCCTCACTTGAAGTTTAGCACCGCTGTGTACTGATCCCTCTGCGAAAAGTCCCTTCCCATCAAGCAAATCTCTGTTCCTCGTTTTTTTAAATTTATTCATTCGTGGGGCATGGGTGGCACTGGCTGGTCAGCATTTCCAACGCATTTCCAGTTGCCCTTGAACTGAATGGCTTGCGAGACCATTTCAGAGGACAGTTAAAAGTCAAAGACGTTGCTCTGACTCTGGAGTCACTAGTTGACCAGACCAGTTAAGGACTGCAGATTTCCTTCCGCAAATGACATTAGTGAAGCAGATGCGCCTTTCCCCATCATCGATAATGGTTTCATTATCAACAGTAGATTCTTAATTCCAGATGTTTTTATTGAAGTCGAGTTGATTCGTGCTGTGGCCGGATCCGAAACCAGGTCGCCAGAACATTTGCTGCATTTCTGGATGAATAATCTAACTATAATAACACCAAGCCATTGCCTCCCCTGCAACATCAGCAACACTGAATCAATAATATTGTAGCGTATTTTTTATCTGTTTACCCATGTGGAGCGACAAGCTGCTTCAGCCGTGCTTCTGAGAAATGTTGCGGAATAATATACCATATATGGCTGTAGAGCTTCACTGCGCAACGAGCTACATGTCTGAGGAAGCGACAACTCTCAATAGCACTATTCGAGAGAAGCAGCAAAACACACAAACACATTTTCTCATATTTATTTTTGAGATTCCCCCGACGTTAGACTTTACGAGGAGAGGGCTGGTATTTTCGCTGTTAAAATACAGCTGTTTATTTTAGAAAAGGTCGGCACTTGGAGTGAGAGAAAAATTCATAATCTTTAATGAATGAAAAGCAGTCTGCAAAAACTCTGAACAGTCATTCGATGTTTTGCTGTTTTTGCAGAACTAACAGGAAGCACCTGGCGCAGTGGGTATATTTCTGCTCTTGTGGTGATGGCAGTCCTCTTGATATATTCAATCCTAATGTCGCTTTCTTAAACTGAATTTTGGCAGCGGAAAAAAGAGCAACCTAATGTCACAGTGGAGAGAACATTTGGGCAATGCCATTAATTCACTGGAAACAAACGGCAGCCAGTGTCTGTAAATAAACTTCTCCCGTATCTTACAGCCTGCACCATGGTACCAAATTAAAATAATATAACACTTTAATAAAAGTGTTTAATTGGAGTAAGGGGAATTATAAGGCTATCAGGCAGGAAATTGGAGGCTTAAATTGGAAAGAGGTTATATCAGGGAAATGTACGGAAGAAATGTGACACATTTTCAGGGAATATTTGTCTGGAGTTCTGCAGAGCTACGTTCCAATGAGACAGAGAAGTTATGGTAGGTTACAGGAACCTTGGTGCACAAAGGCTCTAATGAATCTAGTCAAGAAGAAAAGGAAAGCTTACAAAAGGTTCAGGGAGCGAGGTAATGTTAGAGATCTTGAAGAGTGCACGGCTAACGGGAAGGATCTTAAGAAGGAAATAAGGAGAGCGAGAAGGGGTCATGAGAAGGCCTTGGCAGGCAGGATTAAGGAAAACCCCAAGGCATTCTACAAGTATGTGAAGAGCAAGAGGATAAGACGTGAAAGAATGGGACCTACCACGTGTGACTGTGGGAAAGTGTGTATGGAACCGGAAGAAATAGCAGAGGTACTTAATGAATACCTTGCTTCTGTATTCACTATGGAAAAGGATCTTGGTGGTTGTAGTGCAGACTTGCAATGGACTGAAAAAGCTTGAGCATGTAGATGTTAAGAAAGACGATGTGTTGGAGCTTTTGAAAAGCATCAAGTTAGATAAGTCGCCGGGATCGGATGGGATGTACCCCAGGCTACTGAGGGAGGCGAGGGAGGAGATTGCTGAGCCTCTGGCGATGATCTTTTCATCATCAATGAAGACGGGAGAGATTCCAGAGGATTGGAGGATTGCGGATGTTGTTCCTTTATTCAAGAAAGGGAGTAGAGATAGCCCTGGAAATTACAGACCAGTGAGTCTAACCTCAGTGGTTGGTAAGTTGATGGAGAAGATCCTGAGAGGCAGGATTTATGAACATTTGGAGAGGTATAATGTTATTAAGAATAGTCAGCATGGCTTTGTCAAAGGCAGATCATGCCTTACGAGCCTGATTGAATTTTTTGAGGATGTGACGAAACACATTGATGAAGGAAGAGCAGTAGATGTAGTACATATGGACTTCAGCAAGGCATTTGATAAGGTGCCCCATGCAAGGCTTATTGAGAAAGTGAGGGGGCATGGGATCCAAGGGGACATTGCTTTGTGGATCCAGAACTGGCTTGCCCACAGAAGTCAAAGAGTGGTTATAGATGGGTTATATTCTGCATGGAGGTCGGTCACCAGTGGAGTGCCCCAGGGATCTATTCTGGGACCCATACTCTTTGTGATTTTTATAAATGACCTGGATGATGAGCGATGAGTTGGTAAGTTTGCTGATGACACAAAGTTTGGAGGTGTTGTGGATAGTGTGGAGGGATGTCAGAAGTTGCAGTGAGACAGTGATAGGATGCAAGACTGGGCGGAGAAGTGGCAGATGGAGTTCAACCAAGATAAGTGTGAGGTGGTTCATTTTGGCAGGTCAAAGAGGATGGCGGAATATAATATTAATGGTAGGACTCTTGGCAGAGTGAAAGATCAGAAGGATCTTGGGGTCCGAGTTCATAGGATGCTCAAAGCAGCTGTGCAGGTTGAGCCTGTGTTTAAGAAGGTGTATGGTGTACTGGCCTTCATCAATCGAGGAATTGAGTTTGGGAGTCGTGAGATAATGTTGCAGCTATATAGGACGCTGGTCAGACCACACTTGGAGTACTGTGCTCAGTTCTGGTCGCCTCATTACAGGAAGGATGTGGAAGCCATAGAGAGGGTGCAGATGAGATGTACAAGGATGTTGCCTGGGTTGGGTAGCATGCCTTATGAGGGTAGTTTGAATGAGCTTGGCCTTTGCTCCTTGGGGAGACGAAGGATGAGGGGTGACCTAATAGAGGTGTATAAGATGTTGAGAGGTATTGATCGAGTGCATAGTCGGAGGTTTTTTTCCCAAGGCTGAAATGGTTGCCACAAGAGGACTCAGGTTTAAGGTGCTGGGGAGTAGGTACAGAGGAGATGTCAGGGGTAAATGTTTCACTCAGAGGGTGGTGGGTGCGTGGATTTGGCTGCCGGAAACACTGTTGGAGGCGGACTCGATAGTGTCTTTTAAGAGACTTTTAGATAAGTACAGGGAACTTAGTAAGATAGAGAGTTATAGGTCAGCCTAGTAATCGCTAAGGTAGGGACATGTTCGGCACAACTTTGTGGCTGAAGGGCCTGTATTGTGCTGTAGTTTTTCTATGTTTCTATATTTCTATAATGGAAGGGGAGATTAATCTTTCTGAACACAATTTAGTTCAACAACTAAAGACTGAACAAGCACAAAACAAGTTCCAACAGGAAACTTTCACAAAGCTGCTGGAATGGCTGACAGATATCACATTTAGGCAACATTCAATGACACTGCAATATTCTGTACAATTGATTCAGAAGCAAGCAAGTGGACCTGTGCAGCTCACATCAATGCATTGCTCGGTACACCCGGGGATGAACCCTGCCCATAAAGGCAAATTGTTTGGTTCACTTCAGTTCATTTGCTCAATGCCCCCGATGCATAATGATTTTCTGTCCAGAAAACTATCTCGCTGCATTATTTGGTGGCCGGCAGCTCGCGCCCTTCCAACATTGGCGCTCATCTCTCCATCTCCGTGTATGTTTTGGAATATCTGGATTGGACCCCGGTCCATCATGTGAGCCTCCGTGGATTTGGATGTTATAGTACAGAAAATAGACTTCCAGGAGGAGGGGGAGAAATAACTCCAGGATTCAATTGGTTGTGCATTTGGAGGGAAAAATGATGAAACTCCACTGAATGACCAATAATGGGAGGCGAGAAACCTAAGAATGGCATCATTAAAATGAGAGTCCTGTCTGACCGGCGACAAATACAGGTCCAAGGGGAATCTACGGTGAATTTGAATTTTGATAACAGTTTTTTCTGATATGAATTTTGGACGTCTGTAACTGCAGCGGAGTGCATGGTTCCGTGAAAAATGAAACACAGCAGGTGTGAAGTTAAAGGTAAATGCGAGTGATAAATTAGAACAGAAATTATACAATGGAAAGTTGGATACAGAAACTCGCCAATGACACCTACGATAGCCAGGATGGGATAGTAAAAATATTCTATAAACTTCAGTGTGCAATCGATCCGATCAGCAAGTGTTATCCAAAAATCGTCTGCAGTAATAGACTCAAGCAACAAGGATAAAGCCCTGTCCATCGATATCAGGCTTCTACCTATTGCTGTCAGATTCTGATCCACTGTCGTTACATTCCAATCGATTATTCCCAGATTCCAGTCCTTTCTTGTAACATTTCAATCGATTCTTCTTCGTTGTCGACCCATTACTGTAACACCGCAAACGATGGTTCTCCTTTAAAGATCACTCCTTTCTCACAAGCCGTTCACTGTTGGTGCCTCGGCTGCAACTCCCGCTCACACTATGATATAGCACGTGGAAAGCTGTTCCTTATTAATAGAACAGGGTAACTCTCATGCTATTAGGTTCCATGGAGACTGGCGATCATTTAATTCACTGAACCAATATATACAGTTAACCCCTTTGAACGCAACTTAACTCACAAGAAAATTGAAAGTTGCCCGATATGAATGCATGGTTAATATGGAGGAATGAATGATGCATGTTGAGAAGGGAATGAAGAGAATCTTTCAAATATCTCATTATATTGGCTATGTCACAGGACTGGAGGGTACAAATGCTCCACTCTGATCAGAATGAACAGAGACAATTATTCATGGAAAGACGCACCAACCAGTTTATTGCCTTTGATTTAATGTGACAAATATTCGGACCAGAGTCCAGGAGAACGTTATTTATTGTTTGGAAATCAATTGAATTAAGGCACACAAACAGCACAGATGAGATAGAATGAAATTATTTCTTCAAGACGTGACGGGTTTTCTCAAGCTGTATCCTGGCCGGTAGGTTGGCTAAGGCTACTGGGGAGAATTTAAACTAGATAGGTTGGGGGGAGGGGAGCTAGAAGAGTTGACTAGGATCAAGGAACTAATTGATGGGGGGGGAGGATGCAGGGGTAAGGGGAATTACAAAATTAATGGTAGAGGAGAGGGTGCAAGTGAATGAAGGCGGTAATTTAGATAAGGGAGTAGAGGGAGACGGTGTTCGCGACTCATCAAAGCGGGTTCAGATAAAAGCTGGAATAAGGACACTTTGCCTGAATGCACGAAGCATTCGGAACAAGGTGAATGAGTTGATGGTGCAAATCAGCACAAGTGGGTACGATCTAGTGGCCATTACAGAAACGTGGCTGAAAGGTGACCAGGACTGGGAGATGAATATCCAGGGGTATCAGGCGTTTAGGAAGAATAGACAGGAAGGAAAAGGTGGTGGGGTCGCGCTATTAATAAGAGATAATATCAGGGTAGTACTGAGGGATGACATAGGCTCTGAGGAACAAAACGTGGAATCATTATGGGTAGAGATGAGGAATAGTAGAGGGAGAAAGACACTAGTAGGTGTGGTATATAGGCCCCCAAATAATAATGTTGAGGTAGGGAGGGCTGTAAACAAGCAGATAAGGGATGCGTGTAAGAACGGAACGGCAATAATCATGGGGGACTTCAACATGCACATTGACTGGCAGACTCAAGTCGGTAAGGGTGGAATGGAGGAAGAGTTCTTAGAATGCTGTCGGGATAGTTTCCTTGAACAGCATGTTACGGAACCGACGAGGGAACGAGCTATTTTGGATCTGGTATTGTGTAACGAGGTAGGTAGAATTAAGGATCTTATTGTGAAGGACCCTCTTGGGTCTAGTGACCACAATATGGTCGAATTTCTGATTCAGATGGAAGAGGAGAAAGTTTGGTCTCAAACCAGTGTCCTCTGTTTGAACAGAGGGGAATATGATAGGATGAGGGATGAATTGGCTAAGGTAGACTGGGAGAGCAGGCTGGCAGGTAGGATAGCTGAGGAACAGTGGAGGATTTTTAAGGAGATCCTTTTCAGTTCTCAGCAAAAATATATTCCAGCAAAAAACAAGGATTGTAAGAAAAGGGAGAACCAGCCGTGGATAACGAAGGAAATAAAGGAGAGTATTAAAATAAAAACAGCTGCGTACAGAGTGGCCAAAAATAGTGGAGAAACAAGTGATTGGGAAAAATTTAAGAAACAACAAAGAGAGACTAAGAAAGCGATAAAGAAAGGAAGGATAGACGATGAAGCTAGGCTAGCAATTAATATAAAAAATGATAGTAAAAGTTTTTATAAATATATAAAAAGGAATAGAGTGGCTAGAGTGAATGTTGGACCCTTGGAGGACGAGAGGGGGGAGTTAATAGTGGGAAATGAGGCTATGGCTGAGTCTTTAAATAAGTTTTTTGTGTCGGTCTTCACGGTGGAGGACACAAATAGTATGCCAAATATTAACAATAGAGGGTTGGCAGCAGGAGAAATACTTAATACGATTAATGTTACCAGAGAGGCAGTGCTGGGTAGACTAATGGGACTGAAGGTGGACAAGTCCCCGGGTCCGGATGGAATGCATCCCAGGGTATTGAAAGAAATGTCAGAGGTAATAGTGGATGCGTTAGTGATTATTTATCAAAACTCGTTGCATTCTGGGGTAGTGCCGGTTGATTGGAAAACGGCTAATGTTACGCCGCTGTTTAAAAAAGGAAGGAGACAAAAGGCGGGTAACTATAGGCCGGTCAGCTTAACGTCTGTAGTAGGGAAACTGCTGGAATCCATTATTAAAGAGGAGATAGCAGGGCATCTGGATAGAAATGGTTCGATCAATCAGACGCAGCATGGATTCATGAGGGGAAAGTCGTGCTTGACGAACATGTTGGATTTTTATGAAGATGTGACGAGGGCGGTTGATGGAAGAGAACCGGTGGATGCGGTGTTTTTGGATTTCCAAAAGGCGTTTGATAAGGTGCCCCATAAAAGGCCGCTGAAGAAGATTAGGGCACACGGAGTTGGGGGTAGTGTGTTAAAGTGCATTGGGGACTGGCTATCCGACAGGAAGCAAAGAGTCGGAATAAATGGGTGTTTTTCCAGTTGGAGGAAGGTAACTAGTGGCGTGCCGCAGGGATCGGTACTCGGGTCGCAACTGTTTACCATTTATATAGATGATCTGGAGGAGGGGACGGAGTGTAGGGTAACGAAGTTTGCAGACGACACAAAGATAAGTGGAAAAGTGAATCGTGTGGAGGACGGAGAAGATCTGCAGAGAGATTTGGACAGACTGAGTGAGTGGGCGAGGATATGGCAAATGGAGTATAACGTTGAGAAATGCGAGGTTATACACTTTGGAGGAAAGAATAACAAATGGGATTACTATCTCAATGGAAACAAATTAAAACATGCTACCGTGCAAAGGGACCTGGGGGTCCTTGTGCATGAGACGCAAAAGCCCAGTCTGCAGGTACAACAGGTGATCAAGAAGGCAAATGGGATGTTGGCCTATATTGCGAGGGGGATAGAATATAAAAGCAGGGATGTCTTGATGCACCTGTACAGGGCATTGGTGAGGCCGCAGCTGGAATACTGTGTGCAGTATTGGTCCCCTTATATGAGGAAGGATATATTGGCATTGGAGGGAGTGCAGAGAAGGTTCACCAGGTTGATACCGGAGATGAGGGGTTTGGATTATGAGGAGATTGGGTTTGTACTCGTTGGAGCTTAGAAGGATGAGGGGGGATCTTATGGAGACTTATAAGATAATGCGGGGGCTGGATAGGGTGGAGGCGGAGAGATTCTTTCCACTTAGTAAGGAAGTTAAAACTAGAGGACACAGCCTCAAAATAAAGGGGGGTCGGTTTAAGACAGAGTTGAGGAGGAACTTCTTCTCCCAGAGGGTGGTGAATCTCTGGAATTCTCTGCCCACTGAGCTGGTGGAGGCTACCTCGCTGAATATGTTGAAAGCGCGGAAGGATGGATTCCTGAGCGGTAAGGGAATTAAGGGTTATGGGGATCAGGCGGGTAAGTGGTACTGATCCACGTCAGATCAGCCATGATCTTATTGAATGGCGGGGCAGGCTCGAGGGGCTAGATGGCCTACTCCTGCTCCTATTTCTTATGTTCTTATGTTCTTATGTATCGGATATGATCGATGAAAGCTTTTGCTGTTTGCATTAAGAACATGAATGGATTGTGATCATTTCCACTTTGTAGTCTTACAATAGGAAATTAAACAAATGAATTATATTGTCTGTACTCTTGAATATAACATTCCATCTCCCACTGCTTCACTTCAAATTCCCCACCACTACCACGCTTCTACCATCAATTGAATAATTTCCCGCAACCTGTAGATATGTTCTATTTTCTTAGCCACGATTTAGCAGCTGATCATACCCACATATGCAGCGAGCTCGTTACATCTGTTGGATAACATTAAAGTCTGAGTCTTGTGCACTACGGCTGTCAGGATGCTATTAACTCCCTCCCTTGCACTCGTACTTTCCTGTCCCTGACCGTTTGGCATATCAGAAACTGCAAATGGCGTAATTACCCACAAAGATGACGTTGCTAACATTTCCCTTCGCCTGACATGTGGAAATATCTATAGATTGGCTTTCAGGTCAATGAACCTGAGTATTTGCTCCTTCACCGCAGGAAAGTATTGTGGATCCGTATGGCGATCAGCATTTCCCACATTCTGCAGCTGCAACCTCTCACTTGCCCTGGAAATCCGAATATATTAGTTGACGATAGATCAGAGTTACACAACAATTAAATACTCACAATAAGAATAGATAATAATCTTCTAAAATTAAACTCGGGATTCAGCGACACTCAATATTCTTTCTGCTTTGCTTCTTAATGGATTTGATTGCATCAACTCAGCTGTTATGTTGTTGTACATTTGACTCGACAACAATGACCATGTTTTTTCCTGCCTACTCCCAAATTTCCTGAGAATGTCAGGTGTTTGGAGGTCAAACACATTTCGGGACTTTCCTTTTTGATGCAGTTGATTCATGTAAACTGGGGATTTGCAGCTAATCAACGTACTCAATGGAAAATGCAGGACAAAAACAGTATATTTTGACAACATGAAAATATGGGTGAATGCTTTAATTTTATTTTGCACGTGGAATTGTGATGCTTGATCACGCGATATCCATCCCATTTGTTCATGTGGAAAAAATGACACCGTCCATTTCTGTTAGTCCACAGCTCTGTGTAGACAGCACACATTCAATTTTCAGAATAAATATCTTATGACAGCTGCTTCACGACATATTATGAAACAGAGAACAGCGATTAGTTTTATTTCTGTATTCTACAACAACAACAAGCTGAACCAACATTCGCTAATTGGTGCCATGTTTCACCCAGGGCATAGAGTCATAGATTCGTATAGGTTTACAGCATGGAGCCAGGTCCTTCGCCCCAACTTGTCCATGCCACCTATTTTTTAAAACCCCTCAGCTAATCTCCCGCATTTGGCCCATACCCATCTATACCCATCGTGCCCATGTAACTATCTAAATGCTTTTTGAAATACAAAATTGTACCCGCATCTACTACTACCTCTGGCAGCTTGCTCAAGACATTCACCCCCCCTCTATGAGAAAAAAATGCCCCTCTGGACACTTTTATATCTCTCCCCTCTCACCTTAAATCTATGCCCTCCAGTTTTAGACTCTTCTACATTTGGGAAATGATATTGACTATCTAGCTGATCTGTGCCCCTAATTATTTTATAGACCTCTATAAGAGCGCCCCTCAGCCTTCTACGCTCCAGAGAAAAAAGTACCAGTCTATCCCGCCTCTCCTTCACTCAATCAATCAAGTCCCAGTAGCATCCTAGTATATCTTTTCTGCACTCTTTCTACTTTGATAATATCATTTCTATAATACGGTGACCAGAATTGAACACAGTACTCCAAGTGTGGCCTTACCAGTGTCTTGTACGACTTCAATAAGACATTCCAACTCCTGTATTCAAAGTTCTGACCGATGAAACCAAGCATGCTGAATGACTTCTTCACCACTGTGTCAACCTGTGACTCCACTTTAAAGGAGCTATGAACATGTTACCCTCGATCTCTTTGTTCTGTAACTCTCACCAACGCCCTACCATTAACTGAGTCAGTCCTGCCCTGGTTCAGACTATCAAAATGCATCACCTCGCATTCGTCAGCCCACTGGCCCAATTGATCAATATCCCGTTGCAATTGGAGATAAGTTTCTTCACTGTCACTATGCCACCAATCTTGGTGTCTTCTGGAAACTTACTAGCCATGCCTCCTATATTCTCATCCAAATCATTAATGTAAATCACAAATAATAGTGGACCAGCACTGATCCCTGAGGCACACCGCTGGTCACAGGCTCCAATTTGAAAAACAACTCTCTCCAACCACCCTCTGACTTCTGTCAAGAAGCCAATTTTGTATACATTTAGATACCTCACCCTGGATCCCGTGAGATTTAACCTTATGCAACAACCGACCATGTGGTACCTTGTCAAAGGCCTTGCTAAAGTCCATGTAGACAACATCAACTGCGCTGCCCTCATCTACGTTCTTGGCTACCCCTTCAAAAAACTCTATTAAATTTGTGAGACACGATTTTCCACTCTCAAAGCCATGCTGACTGTCCCTAATCAGTCCTTGCATCTCTAAATGCCTGTAGATCCTATCTCTCAAAATACCTGCCAACAACATACCCACCACAAATGTGAGGCTCACTGACCTATAGCTCCCAGGCTTTTCCCTGCAGCCCTTTTTAAACAAAAACACAACATTTGCCAGTCTCCAATCTTCAGGAACCGCACCTGTGACTATTGACGATTCAAATATCTCGGTTGAGGACCCGCCATTTCCTCCCTAGCCTCCCACAATGTCCTGGGATACACTTCGTCAGGTCCAGGGGATTTATCTAAGCATATTTCAATTGCAGGCACCACAATGTATCGAGTAAGCTTCACTGCGGGGTCACCAGATACATTAATGCGGCTCAAAACAAAATGCAAACATAGTGATTTTGCTCATATTTGATGACATAAATT
This sequence comes from Mustelus asterias, assembly GCF_964213995.1. Lineage (NCBI taxonomy): Eukaryota > Metazoa > Chordata > Chondrichthyes > Carcharhiniformes > Triakidae > Mustelus > Mustelus asterias. Next base: position 477,124 of record NW_027590268.1, on the reverse strand, counting down.
TAAGAACAGGTGAAACAGTTGTGCCTCAAATCACGAATCGAAATGGCAGTGACGAATTTAGTGACAGAAGGCTGGCTAGCAAGGGGTCAATGGGGTATTTCGATGGTTGTCGGTTCCAGGTGTTCTGTAATGAGACTATGCTTTTTGAAGCATAACAAGGGGGTTCTTTTGCTAGATAAACTGCCGAGGAGGTGGTTATCATTCCATATTAAAGAGCAACTTTTAAAATGGAAATTTCTAAATTCTAGAAAGGAAATGCAGATGAGGAATGACGGGAAAGAATGGAGCGGTGTTGTTATGAACAATTCCGTCAAACAGTATTCCCTATCTTGTATTGTGTCAGTTAGAGATTGTTTACAGTTGTTGCAGTTGTTTTTTTTTTGCCCTTGCACACCGCTATTTCGGCAGTATCGCATTCATTGCAGACTACGTGCTGCCCTCTAAAGCCTCATTTATGATTCTACCCTGTTTAATAAATGTGATATCGACCTGAGATTCCACAATGAAAACATGCAAGTCAGTTCGTACGAGATTGCCATAGTTTGTCAGGTTATTTATGAATTCGTCCAAGTCACCCTTCAGTTGAAACATTCGATTATCCTGCATACAATTTGAATGCACAGCTTTGGCGGGAATGATGAGACGTTGTACAAATTAAAGGTGGCACGCGTTTTCTCTGAAGGCGAGCAGTTCAATTGCTGTCAAATGATTGCATTAACCTGATCTCGCTACCAAAGATGTTGACGGCATCTCATGAAAAGCTGCGCCCCGTGCAACAAGATGGATACAGATCCTTCTTCATTTATTCTGAATGAAATTTGCACCCGATTTCCAAATCTCAGTAGTGACAAACCATTTTCCATTGGAGAACAAGAACAACATACTTTGGTCCCTGGCATGGAATTGAACTATATTGCCAGCATATCAAACAGTTCTACAATCACTATAATACAGAGCAGCTTGCTGTTTTTTTTTCTTTTCTTGGGGCCGAGGGATCTTTAATTCTACCGACAGGCTTCAGTTATTATTCATCACTTTCCGGGTTTCCTGCGCAAATTCGGCTTTGGATAGGCAAATAAATGCACGGAAATCACCAAAGGTCAAGCCGTTGTTGAATTATTTCAGTTTTAAGCTGCATCTGGAAACATTGACTTTGGGTCACTCAGCACCTTCCCCTTTTTCTCAGTTGCAAACAATGAATCAGTCCACTGCTGTCACCAACTGCCCAACGTCAATGTGCAGACCATCATTTTTTAGACTATCAGCTTCAACAAATTATAATGGAAAATGCAAACATCAATCAGTTGTGCGTCTCTATTTCCCAAAGTAATATCTGCAAAGCAACTTCCATGTTGGGAAGATGTTTCTACTGAGGGAAGAGCTTAGGACCAGAGGGCATATTGTGAGAATAGGTGGTGCGTATTTATTTTGGATTGCGGACTGATCTTATCCTCTCAAAGAGTGGTGAATCATTGGAATCCATTAATCCAGGAGGATTGGATATCGAGCCCTTGTACATTTTCAAGACTGATATCGATAGCTTTTTAAACAGTTGGGCAATTAGGGGCTATGGAGAGATGGCAGGGATATGAATGGCTCGACTGTTAGACCAACCATAATCCTATTAAATAGAGAAGCAGGATCAAAGGGCGAAATGGCCTATTCATTTTGCTATGCTGAAAGGGCAGTGTGAACAGCCAGACGTCGTGGTACACATTGGTAGCAATGACATTGGGCAGGAAGAGTGACGAGGTCCAAAAAGAGAATTCAGGGAGCTCGGCGTTAAATTGAAAAACAGGACTTCCAGGGTTGTAATCTCGGGATTACTCCCCGTGCTGCATAACAGTGAGGCAAGGAATTGGAAGCTAGTTCACCTTAACACTTTGATAAAGAGCTGGTGCAGGGACACAGTTTCAGATTTTTTCGGTCATTTGGATACCTTCCAAGGCAGGTGCGACCTGCATAAAAAATGACGTGTTGCATCTTAATTCGATGGGCATCATTATCCTGGCAGAGGGGTTCATGCAATTCAGGTGGACTTAAGTTCATAAAGCAAGGTATGGGAACTAAATCAGCCCTTCAGCATGTGAGAAAAAGGTAGAGTTTTACAGAATAAATAGGCAGGACCAGTCCAACGAACATGGGGAAGGATGGAAACATAAAGATCAAAATGAAGGTTGAAAGTTGGAATGAATAACAGGGATGAGACTCAAAGAAGGACAAATCTGTGGGACTAAATCAAAAGACCTTTTATATGCGTGCAGATTTGAAATAACTTTGATGAGCAGATGGCACAAACAGGGAAAACATACATGACATGGTGGGGATGTCTGACACGTGGGTACTGTGGTGAACCATTGTTGGTTCCCACCAGGTAGTGCTGAGCCATGGTCTGGCCAGTACTATGAGTCTGTAGATATGTTACTGTTGGGGTTAGGGTTGGGCTGTTCTACCTTTTAATATAGTCCTATGGTACACCCCAGTTGGCTCCGCCTCCTGGGAGAGGTATAAAGGTCACTGCTCTGCTTGGTGACCCTCTAGTCTGGGATCGTATACTGTATATAGTAGCTCTGTTATTGTTGGCAATAAAAGCCTTTATTTCCCGAGTACACCCAGCCTCTCGTGTGTTATATCACGCATCAATTTTATTGCCAACAAGTAAATTCTTTTTTTTTGAAAAAAAAACGACAAAAGAAAACATGGAGCAAATGCTTAAACCCGAACGGCTTACGTTGGACCCACGTGCGGCGGGAGCATCAAACACTTTCGGCCACTGGTTGAAGTGTTTCCAAGATTACCTCGATGCCTACACAGCGATCAGCGACGACGCCGACAGACTCCGGGTCCTCCACGCGAGGGTAAGCAACGCTGTATACTTAGCGATCCGTGGGGCTACCAACGACAAAGGGGCCCTCGAGCTTCTCAAGAAGCGATACAACAAACCGCCAAATGAGATCCATGCTCGACACCTTCTAGCCACTCGACGGCGGCAGCCCGGCGAAACGACGGAACAGTACGCCTGCGAGCTTCAGCAGCTAGCCAGAGCCTGCAACTGCAAGTCAGTGTCGGCAGCCCAGTACATGAGCGACCTAGTTCGAGATGCGCTCGTGGCGGGAATCGGCTCATCGTACATCCGCCTTCGGCTGTTGGAGCAAGGTAACCTCGATCTCACTAAAACCATAGAGTTAGCTGACGCTCTAGAAACGGCCTCCAAAAGTCTGGAGATGTACCCCGACGACCACGTGGAGACAGTGTGGCAAGGGCAGTCGCAGACTCCACTTTATTCAGCGGGACCGAAAAACTGCGCGATTGCGTTCCCAGCCTCGAACCTGACGATGGCAGCAGTTCCAGGTGGGCCGCGGTGTTACTTCTGTGGGGGGGTGAAACACCCTCAGCAGCGATGTCCAGCTAAAGTGGTGTTGTGCTCCGCCTGCGGCAAGAAGGGGAATTATTCCAAAGTATGCCGGTCCAAACCTCCATCCAAAAACAGCAGTGCGGCGTGTGACTCCCTGGAGCCGGCCTCCTTGTCTACTGCATCTTCAAGGTCTTCTACCACGTGCGATTCCAGGACGTCGCCATTCCGAATGACGGAGTCGCAAGACACGTGCGACCTGCAGGGGCCGCAGGCTTTGGCGCCATCGTCCACGTGCGACCTATGGGGGCAGCCATTATGGTCGGCACCGACCGCGAATGACCAGCAGGGGTCGTCATCAACCATCTCAGCTGCCTGCAGTTGCACCCACGAACCAACGGTGGCGTCAATCATCCTGGACCAGGCCAAGCCTCACGGACGCGACAAGTCCATGATGGACATACAGGTAAACAGACGACCGATTTATTGTTTGTTTGACAGCGGGAGCACGGAGAGCTTCATTCACATGGACACCGTGAAGCGGTGTGGTCTCCAGATTCGGACTGTCAAGCAGACAATTTCGATGGCGTCAAGGTCCCGGTCTGTCACCGTGCTAGGGAGCTGCGTGGTCAATCTACGGTGCAGGGCACGGTTTACGAGAACTTCAGGCTCCTTGTGTTACCGCACCTTTGCGCGCCAATACTCCGGGGGCTAGATTTTATGGTCCACTTGAAGAGTGTAACCCTGCAGTACGATAGGCCACTCCCTCCGCTTTCCGTGGGAGACCCGCAGCCTCTAAATTGCCCAACACGCTCCACATGTAGTCTCTCAATGCTTAGGATTACCACACCCTCCCTATTCCAGAATCTCGTGCCAGGCTGCAAGCCCATCGCAACAAAGAGCAGGCGTTACAGCGCTGAGGATCGGATGTTCATTCGATCTGAAGTTCAGCGGCTCCTCAAGGAAGGGATCATCCAACCTAGCGCTAGTCCTGGGAGAGCGCAAGTCATGGTGGTTAAGAATGGGAACAAACCCCGGATGGTCATAGACTATAGTCAGACCATTAGCAGATACGCACAGCTGGATGCGTATCCCCTCCCGCGCATATCTGACATGGTCAACCAGATTGCGCAGTACCGGGTGTTCTACACCATCGACTTAAAATCTGCTTATCACCAGCTCCCCATTCGCCCAGAGGACCGACAATACACGGCCTTTGAGGCGGATGGTCGCCTGTACCATTTTGTAAGGGTTCCTTTTGGTGTCACGAATGGGGTCTCGGTCTTCCAGCGTGCTATGGACCGAATGTTGGACCAGAACGGGCTGCGGGCTACCTTCCCGTACCTGGATAACGTCACCATATGCGGCCATGACCAGCAGGATCACGATGCCAACCTTCTTAGATTCTTACACACTGCATCTCGCCTGAATCTGACCTACAACAGGGAGAAGTTTGTATTTCGCATGCACCGCCGAGCTATCCTCGGATACGTGGTGGAAAACGGGGTCCTTGGCCCTGATCCAGACCATATGCGTCCTCTCCTCGAACTTCCCCTGCCCACTAGCATCAAAGCACTGACAAGATGTTTAGGCTTCTTCTCATACTATGCACAGTGGGTTCCCAATTACGCGGACAAAGCCCGTCCGCTCATCAAGTCTACCTCTTTTCCCCTAGCAACAGAGGCTCGCTTAGCCTTTGCAAGAATAAAAGCCGACATCGCGAAAGCCACGATGCACGCTATCGATGAGTCCATCCTTTCCAGGTGGAGAGTGATGCATCTGATTTCGCCCTGGCTGCCACACTTAACCAGGCGGGCAGGCCCGTCGCCTTTTTCTCTCGCACCCTCCAAGGCCCTGAAATTCGACATTCGGCAGTGGAAAAGGAGGCCCAGGCCATTGTGGAGGCCGTTCGGCATTGGCGCCATTACTTGGCGGGAAAACGGTTCACTCTACTCACGGACCAGCGGTCAATGGCGTTCATGTTCAACAACACGTTACGGGGTAAGATCAAGAATGAGAAAATCTTGAGGTGGAGAATCGAACTCTCCACCTACAATTATGATATCATGTACCGTCCAGGGAAGCTCAACGAGCCCTCGGATGCCCTGTCGCGTGGAACATGCGCTAGTATGCAGGAGAATCGATTGCAGGCTCTCCACAATGACCTCTGCCATCCGGGGGTCACTCGGCTCTTCCACTTCATAAAGGCCCGGAATCTACCCTACTCGGTGGAGGATGTCAGGTCCATAACCAGAAGCTGCCGGGTATGCGCGGAATGCAAACCGCACTTCTACCGACCTGACAGGGCACACCTCGTGAAGGCCACTCGTCCCTTCAAAAGACTGAGTGTGGGATTTAAGGGCCCCCTTCCCTCGACAGATCGGAATGTCTACTTCCTCAATGTGGTTGATGAGTACTCACGATTCCCTTTTGTCATTCCCTGTTCTGATATGACCACTGCCACGGTTATCAAGGCATTTCGTGATCTTTTCACCCTGTTCGGTTACCCCTGTTATATCCACAGCGTTAGGGGCTCGTCGTTCATGAGCGATGACTTGAGGCAATACCTGCTCTCATATGGGATTGCCTCTAGTAGAACCACGAGCTACAACCCAAGGGGTAACGGACAGGTCGAACGAGAGAATGCTACAGTCTGGAAGGCTGTCTTACTGGCGTTGAGGTCTAAAGGTCTTCCAGTCTCCCGTTGGCAAGAGGTACTCCCTGATGCGCTCCACTCCATACGCTCACTCCTGTGTACGGCAACCAACGCTACTCCTCATGAGAGAATGTTTTCATTCCCTAGGAGTCTTCCTCTGGGACCTCATTACCGTCTTGGTTGACGTACTCAGGACCTGTCCGCCTGCGGCGGCAGGTTAGGACCCGCAAGTCCGACCCTTTGATTGAACAGGTCCATCTCCTCCACGCCAACCCTCAGTATGCCTACGTGGCATATCCTGACGGGCGAGAGGACACGGTCTCGATTCCAGATCTGGCGCCAGCAGGGGGCTTGGAAACCCCTGTCGCTCCCACACTTCCTGTTAGGGACCCCCCAACCAGTATTTCCCCCCCCTGACACGGCGCGGGCAGTATCGGGACCACCACTTAACCCTCTTATTCCCGTGTACAGCTTGCCTGAGTCCAGGAGATGGTCGCCACTTCATGGCGTGCCCGAGTTCAGCGGATTGTCACCACCTTGTTGTCTACCGGCCCGTGAGGCACTGCAGGAGTCGCTGGACACCGCCTTGGAGAGAACGTCATCGCGATTGCCTGAACCGGTGTCATCGCCGGTGTTGAGGAGGTCACAGCGACGGTGCGGTCCCCCAGACCATTTGAACTTATAGACAGATGAACAATTGTTCTGTGTTTTGTACCCCGCCGGCCTTTGTTTTCAAAGGAGGGGTGGATGTCGTGAACCATTGTTGGTTCCCACCAGGTAGTGCTGAGCCATGGTCTGGCCAGTACTATGAGTCTGTATATATGTTACTGTTGGGGTTAGGGTTGGGCTGTTCTACCTGTTAATATAGTCCTATGGTACACCCCAGTTGGCTCCGCCTCCTGAGAGAGGTATAAAGGTCACTGCTCTGCCTGGTGACCCTTTCGTCTGGGATCGTATACTGTATATAGTTGCTCTGTTATTGTTGGCAATAAAAGCCTTTATTTCCCGAGTACATCCAGCCTCTCGTGTGTTATATCGCGCATCAGGTACAGGAGAATCAGAGCTTGGAGTTAAATGTCCAAGGGTACAAAGTATTCCGAAAGGAATAAAGGAAATGCAGTAGAGGAGCAGTTATTTTATTCGTTAAGAATAACTGTAAGGCTGGATGAAACAATCGTAGTGGCAAAACGGACGAAAATGTTGAATCAATCTATGTGGTAATAAAAAGCAAGGGAAGAAATCCCGTGGTAGGAATGCTCTAAGGACCCTAGGACAGTACTTTTCAGTCGGGCATATAAACCAGGAAAAGATGAGGGCCAGTGAGCGGAGCACAACGGTAATTATGGGTAATTTAAACAAGCATATTGACTGGATTAATAAATATAGCAAGGGTAACCACGAAGAAAGATTGACAGAATGGATGAGGAATTGTTTCTACGAGCTACATATCATGTAGCCAATCAGAGAACTGACCCAATTAGATTTGGAATACATAACGAGGAAGGACTGATCAATGGTCTTGTCGTTAAGCATTTCTGGAAAGGAGTGTTGACAGCAGGCCAGAATTCCAAATCCTGATCGAAATAGTGAAGAGATTTATTCTCGTCACGAGTGTTGGAGCTCAAGCAATCATGACGAGGAAGCTTTGAATAAGTTTGGCCGATCGGATAGGTAACTGGCTATCTAACAGAAGACAGAGGGTGGTGGTGGATGGAAAATATTCAGACTGGAAACCGGTTACCAGCGGAGTGCCACAGGGATCAGTGCTTGGTCTTCTGCTATTTGTAATTTTTATAAATGACTTGGAGGAGGGGGCTGAAGGGTGGTCAGTAAATTTGCTGATGACACCAAAATTGGAGGAGTAGTGGATGAGGTGGAGGGCTCTTGCAGGCTGCAAGGAGATATAGATAGGATGCAGAGCTGGGCTGAAAAATGGCAAATGGAGTTTAACCCTGATGAATGCGAGATGATTCATTTTGGTAGGACAAATTTGAATGTGGACTACAGGGTCAAATGTAGGGTTCTGAAGAATGTGGAGGAACAGAGAGATCTTGGGGTTCATATCCACAGATCTCTGAAGGTTGCCACTCAAGTGGATAGAGCTGTGAATAAGGCCTATAGTGTGTTGGCGTTCATTAACAGGGGGTTTGAGTTTAAGAGCCGTGGGGTAATGCTGCAACTGTATAGGACCTTGGTGAGACCACATTTGGAATATTGCGTGCAGTTCTGTTCACCTCACTATAAGAAGGATGTGGAGACACTGGAAAGAGTGCAAAGGAGATTTACCAGGATGCTGCCTGGTTTGGAGGGTAGGTCTTATGACGAAATGTTGAGGGAACTTGGGCTTCTCTCTTTGGAGCGGAGCAGGTTGAGAGGAGACTTGATAGTGGTTGATAAGATGATGAGGGGGATAGATCGAGTGAACGTTCAAAGACTATTTCCTCGGGTGAATGGAGCGGTAACTCGGGGGCATAATTATAGAGTTCATGGTGGGAGATATAGGAAGGATGTGCGAGGTAGGTTTTTTTACTCAGAGAGTGGTTGGGGTGTGGAATGGACTGCCTGTAGGGATGGTGGAGTCAGAAACTTTAGGAACATTTAAGAAGCTATTGGATAGGCACATGGAGCACTTCGGGATGCTAGGGAGGAAATAGCTTGATCTGGGTTTCAGACAAAGCTCGGCACAACATCGTGGGCCGAAGGGCCTGTTCTGTGCTGTACTGTTCGATGTTCGATGTTCTATGTTCTATGTTCTATGTAAAACTATATACAATAAACAGAGTAGATTCTGTTCTGGATAGCATTACATTTGCTTTGGGTAGATTATTGTCATCATATCAAGTGATCTGCGCATCTGTGTTCTTGTATGATGAAATTAGTCATGTAGTTAGATATTTGCCCTGTTATGTTAGTAAAATGGTGCAACTGCCGGGAAAGGAAAACTTCATAACAGTGAATGTATTTTATTCTTTCACATCGGAGATGCCAAGAAAAAAAAAGGTAGTTTGAAGGGGTACGTTAGTTTAGTGGTTACACGATAACCAAAGGAAGCAATAATTGAAGAATTCTTAATTGTCAATGCCGAAGCAGTGATTCATTGTCAGAATGAGCAAACAACGATTATCTGCTTGGAGGGTTGACTGCAATATCCAGTTTGGAGTCATTTGCATTTTTGATTCGGGTAATTCTGAAGACAGATAATTGCCTATCAAGTTATGGGCGGAGCAGGGAATCTCTTTTGTCTCAAAGTTTTTAGCAAATACTCAGTTCAGTAGCATTTGAATCGGAGACTGAAAGAGAGAGTCGATGCATCTACCAGGTCTGATCCAAGCTGAAAGCTGATAATGGAGTAAGTTTCAGACAGCCGGCATGAGAGTTCCACAGAGCACCTTCGTACCAGAATGATAGATTGTCCCACAAGTTGTAAAATAGATGATTTTGTAACATCTCAATCTGCGTGGTCAGTATTTGGAAAAGATACTTACATTCAGGGACGCAGAAAGATTGGAAACGGGCCAGCTCATGAGAATTAATAGAAAAATACTTCCTTAAAGTGGATCTACTCATGTAGGGAATGGGGGAATCGGGATTCGCTGACCACCCATTATCAAAATAAGTTCTGGAGCAGGCTCTATGGGCCGAATGGATACTCCTGATTCCAGTTTCCATGTTTCTATGGCTGGGCAGCTAGGCTGTGACCACAACGCGGAGGACCCTCTAACCCTTCCAGACCAACATCCCCCGCCCCCCTGCCACCCCACCCCCCCCCATCCCACCTCACCACGCACCTCGCAGCAATGTATTTTCTCAATTCTCCCTAAACCCCTGGCTTCGCTCTACGTCTTTCATGCTTACCTCGTGAACCTTATCTTTCCCTCTCTCCCTTACTGATAATGAATTCGATGGAGAACGTTTGGAAAGAGAACTGGAAAACCCACAATTACAAAATTATTTGGATCCTGGGCTGGTTGCCACCGATTGGAGTCCAGCTAATGTAAGCGTATTGTGCAAAAAGGGAGGTAGAGAGAGAACAGAAATATGTACCAGTGAGACTAACGTCGGTACAGGAGAATTTGCTAGAATCCATTCCAAGGATTTCCTAATTAAGCATTTGGAATATAGGTGCATAATCGGGCAAAGTCATCATGAAGTGATAGGAGGAAGATCATGCACGACGAGTCGATTTGAATTTTTTGAGGATGTAACTAATGGAATTCAGCATCGAGGAACAGTGGATTTGGTATAATTAGACTTTCAGAAGGTGCTTTACAAGGTCTCACATAACAGCCTACCATGTAAAATTAAAGCACATGGAATTGCAGGTAATGCCTTGAGATGGATAGGAAGCTGGTTAACAGGTAGATAAACAAAGTTGGCATACATGGGCCATTTTTTCCGATTGGGAGTCAGTGACAAGTGGGTAACGCAGGAATCTGAGCAAGGACCACAAGCGTTCAAATTACATATTAAACACTTGCAAGAGGGAACTGAGTGCATTATGTCCAAGTTTGCAGATGATACAAAGCTGAGTGGGCGGGTGAGCTGTCAGGACGATGCAGACATGCATCATCATGATTTTGACAGGCTTAATGTGTGGACATATGAATGGCAGTTGCAGTGTAATGTGCATAAATCTGGAATTATCCACTTCGGTAGCAATAATAGGAAGGCAGATTATGACTTGTGAGTTTATGTGTGACCACTTCCATCTAGAAGGACAAGGACAACAGATAAATGCGAACACGGCCATCTGCATGTTCCCTCCAAGCCACACACCATTGTGACTTGGAAATATATCGCCATTCCTTCACATTCGCCGGGCCAACATCCTGGAATTTACCCCCTAACGGCATTGTGGGTCAACTCACAGAAGATGGACTGCACTGATTCAAGAAGGCAGCTCACCAGTACCTTGACAATGTCAACGAGGGATGGGCAATAAATACTGGTCACCCAGCGACATCCATGTCACACAAATGAATAAAAAAGTGGATACCTGGGTGTGCTCGTACATCAGTTGCTGAAAGTAAGCACGCAGGGGCAGCAGGTAAACGGTATGTTGGCCTTCTTGGTGAAAGCTTTTGAGGATAGCTTTAGGGTACGTTTTTTCTGCATTTGATTAGGACTTTGATGAGGCCACACCTGGGGTTTCATGGACAGTCCTGTGTCCTTATCTGAAAAATGATGCCCTTTCTATAGCGGGAGTGCAATGAAGGTTTACCAGGCTGACTACAGGGATGGCAGATCTGTCATATGAGGAGATACTAAGGCGGCTTTGATTATAACCACTGTAGTCTCATGAGTGAGAGATGATCTCATAGTAACATATCTAATTCTAACAGGATTAGAAAGGGTAAAATCAGAAATGATGTTCCCAAACGTGGATGAGTCCAGAACTAGGGGTCATAGTTTGAGGAGAAGGGGTTTACCTTTTAGAACTGAGGTGAGGAGAAGTTTCTTCTCCCAGAGAGTGTCGAATATGGGGAATTCACAGCCACAGAATGTGATTAAGTCCAAAACACTGTCTGATTTCAAGATGAAATTAGATACAGTTCTTGGGTCAAGGGATAGGTGAAGATGGAAAAAAGGAGATTGAATTCGATGATCATCAATGATCAAAAATGAATGGCGGAGCAAACTCGAAGGGCCGAATAGCCTCCTACTGATTATACTTTGTATGTTTTTATGTACTCATTCCCCCCGTTTATCTATGTTCCTGTTAAGGAACTTTGAATTCAATCATTCCGAAAGTACTTTACAGACTATGATTTAATTCACTATTCAAGTGTGGTCTCTTTTCTATTGCATGCGAGTGTTCATGTTAAGCAGGATCCCAGAAGAAACCAGCTCTCCCATTTGGTTCTGTTCATTCTCTCTCACTCTCTCCTTTCCTCAATTCATTCCAATCAGGCAGACAGATTGAAATGGAGGAAGACAGAAAAAAAATCCACAAAGAGGATCCTCTAAACATGAAATAAAATACCAGCCCTCATCTGCCCTGACCAATCCTGCCCCCCTTTCAGTTTCCAGAAACTGCTCAATTCCCTGTTTTAGTTTTGAGAAAGGGCTGCTGACTCATGTGGGTCACTTTTTAAAATCACCCTCATAGGATTTTGCTCCGCATGTCACGTTATGAGAGAGATGTGATTGGAGCTGCTGCCAGTGACGACACACTGGAGACGCTCACATCATGTCTCCCTTCCTCAAATATTCTCCCTCCATTACAACCACGGTTTTGACCTTTCAATCTCCTCGGCTTCCCCTGTCTCTGCTTCACTCTCTCCTTCCTATTACTCCTTCTGCCACTGTCGCTCTCACTCATTGCGAAGGTGGATGTTTCCACCCAGGTCCTGGTCCCTTCCCCCAACCACATCCACATCTTACTCCATCCCTTCTTCTAAAAACTTATTTCCGTCCATATCTCTGCTTGTTTCCCCCTCTCTCGTGTGGCCTGTGTTGAAAAGAGGGATCAAATATTTTTGACGCCCTTTGTCAATAACCACAAATCTAATTTCTGTGAGCGGGCGGGAAGCGACACAGGTTTTGGGAATCTCCAGTTTGGGGTAAGTGCCGAGATCCTGTCTCTGGAGAAAAGCATCAGGCGCAGCCCTGTGCAATTCCTGGTTCACAGAATCAATCAGTCAATAAATAAGCAGACAGAGAAATGAATTATTAAATAAACGTTAAAAAACTATCAATGGAAAGCACACAGCTTGTTTCGATTTTAAAGAGGGATGTTGGTCTCTTTCTGTCACTGAGGGGATGTGTATCCGGACTCAGAATACACATTCAGTGTCAGGAGGCGGGAAGGCTTACAGCAGATGTGAGGCTTCGGGAATGAAATGTCTCCTCCGTGTTCCCTCTGGATATGTTCACATTGCTGCCCAAGGGATCCTGACGTGGTTAAAAGACACAAAGAAAGCTGCAGAGAAAGTGGGCGAGATGATTAAGGGAGAGCAACAGAATTTGAGAGAAAGCGAGAGAGAGAGAGAAAGACAGGGAAGAGAAAGATACAAATGGGGAGAAAAATAGGAGAGAGCGATACTGGAGTATGATCGACAGATGTGGGAAGAAAGGGAGAGAGAGATAGAAATATTGGAGAGAGATAGCGAGCGACAGGGAGAAAGTTAGAATCAGAGAATGAATGGGAGAGAAATCAGCAGATGGGGAAGTCAACAGGAAAGAGAGAGAGAATGATGATGATGAGAGACAGAAAGGGGAAGAAAGGGGCTGATGTAGAGGGAGGGAGAGAAGAATAGAAAGAAAGACAGACAGAACAAGGAATGACGAAAAAAGAAAACAGAAAAAAAATGTGGGGGACAAAATGAATGGGGAAGACATTTGTTTTGGGGATGATAATTAGAAAAATCCTGAAGTGACATCTCACTCCATCAGCTGTCCAGTGCAGCGAAGTTTACAATCCGGGATGGGCTGCGATGTTTGGGTGCAGGAAGGGATGGCAAATTCTATTGCCAATTTTTGGGATATTCCTGTCGATTTTGGGTCTAATTAGGAATCCCGTACAATCTGAGTTAATGTGTAAAACAGATCAGATTAAGCAGATCAGCAGAAACATTTGAATTTATTTGCAGATTTCCTCCAGCAAAGGGAGATGTGTAACTCACAGCTTTCTGTCCCACAACCCCTGCTTAACCGGTAAGGTTACATTGGCTACTTTCCAGCCTGCAATGTTTATCTCGAACGCAACACCCCCAACAACACCATCACCCCTCTAACCAAAGCCCATGGGATTGATACTGAAATCCTCGACTTGCTCTCGGGTCAGACATGGAGAATGTTTATTCATTAATTTCCGGCTCTTATCGCTTTTTCTCTGACAGTTAATTTACTGGGAATTGTGATCCTGAGTCGGAGAAAATGTGTCCTGTCCACCTGCTCCACGCGCTGCATGGTGGCCATGGCAGCAGCGGATCAACTTTCCATCATCATTAGCCCCAGCCTAAACTACCTAAATAATGATTACTTCCCCTGGAATTTCCTGTATTCCACCTCTTGTGTCGTGTTAAATAATGGCTGCGTATTGGAGCCAGAGATTGTTCTATCTGGTGCACTGTCACTTTCTCCTTTGATCGATTTGTCGCCATTCGCTGCCAGAAACTGAAAACTAAATATTGCACCTGGAAAACTACAGCTGTGGTTCTGGCAACAACTAGGATCCTGCTCTCTGCAAAAAAAAAAATCACCCCAACTTTACAAGTTGGAGAGATAATGTGCGCAATGTCAAGTGGAACTGTAAGGGAAAGAAAAGTTTTTGGAGTGATCAAGGGTTTGTGGGATTTAACTAGTTTGATCAGGTTTCAACCCCATTGCTCCCATTCGGTTTAATCCGTGAATGAACGCTCTGCAATGTGTGACATTTTCGTCACCAGTTGAGTCCAGAAGGGACTGAGGGCTCAGAGTAAGGAAAATAATAGCCTGAGCTGGAGAGCAGAGGAAGTCAATGATTTTACTCCTCAGCATATCCAGAGCCTTCATTTGTATTTGGACCCGGTAAAATCAAGTTACATCACTGATCCTCAATATACATTTCAAAAGCCAGATTTATGCTGCGGAATTGACATTGCTGCACAATCACCTTTATTTATGTGGTGACTCAATCTAAATACAGGGAGCAGATCAGAATTGTGTTGAAAAGTCTGGGTACATCAATTATTCAGTTCATAAAGAGACAAAGCTGACCGACAGCCAGTTAGAGACTGCAATCGCTAACAGATCGTCTCAGCCAATCTTTGGTATATTCCTTTCGAATTTGGCTACTCGAGACTGGATTGGTAAACAACCACGTCAGCCATTCAGAGACTCGGTCGCTATTTGACATCTTCAGCCAATCAGCAGTGCCACACACTGACTGACAGATATCTACGCCAATCAAGGGTCTCTGAACTTCGACTGACAGCTGGTCAGACAATCAGAGACTGGGGTTTAAGACTGGCAGATGCGTCAACCAACCAGGACAACATCGGCTAATAGACCACCCCCGAACCAAGCGGGGATCTCAGCTCGCTGACCCACAGACGCTTTGGCCAATCAGGGACTTTGCGACGCTGGCTGTCAGCCGCTGCAACGAATCACAGACTCGGCTTTTAGTGGAACCATTGCCGTGCCCAATCAGGCAGCAGTTCCCGCTGACAATGAAACAAGAAGGGAATCATTGCCAATCGATCTGCGCGAGATCCCTTCGGGATGAGCGACGATAACATGATAGAACGTTTATCAAGACGGAGTGTGAAATAGTTGATTCGGAAACTAGGGTGCTGAATCTGAATAAAGTAAACTAAGAGATGAGGCGTGAGGTGGCTTTAATAGATTAGGGAGAGTTGCTTTAAGGGGTGACGATGGATCAGCAATGGCAAACATGCAAGGACCGCACGGGGGAGATGCAACAAGTGTTTATTCCTATCTGGCACAAAAGCAAGTTAGGTGAGAGGCCCAATCCATGGCTTACAAAGGAAATCAGAGATAGTATCTGATCCAAGGAGGAAGCATACAGTTTGGCCGGGAAAAATAATAGGTCTGAGGATTGGGGGCAGTTTAGAATTGAGCAAAGAAGGACCAAGGGATTGATTAAGATGAGGGAAAATAGTACGAAAATAAGCTTGCAGGGAACACAAAGACGGACACTAAGAGTTTCTCAAGGTAAGTGAAGAGAAAGAGGTTGGTGAAGACAAATGAATGTCTCCGACAGAAAGAAACGGGGGAATGGATAACTGGGGACAACGAAATGGCTGAGCAACTGAATACATACGTTCGTTCTGTCTTCACAAAAGGGGACATAAATCAGAAAGCAGAAATGATGGAGAACACAAGGTTTAGTGAGAGGGAAGAACTGAGCGACATCAATATTAGAGGAGAAATCGTGTTGCAAAAATTGATGGGACTGATGGCAAATAAATCTACATTCCCGAGTACTTAAGGATATGACTCCTGAAATAGTTGGTGGTCATCATCCTGGATTAATAGACTCTGGAACAGTCCCTGCATATTGGAGGGTAGTTAATATCACTCCAGTATTCAAAAAGTGACTTAGAGAGAAAATAGGGAATTATAGACCATTAAGCCTAAGATCGATAATGGCAACAATTCTCAAATGCATTATCAAGAACATTTAGAATGTAGTGGGAGGGTCAGACAGAATCAGCATGGATTTATGAAGGGGAAATATGCTTGACAAATCTGTTGGGATTCTTTGAAGTTGTAACTACTGGAGTTGACAAGGGCGAAACAGTTTATGTGGTATAATTTCAAAAAGAGTTTCACATATTCCCACATGAGAGATGAGCATGAAAGATTAAAGCAGATGGAATTGGGAAAGTGCATTGAGCTGGTTAGAAAACTCGCTGGCAGAGAGAGACCAAAATGTCGGAATTAATAGGTGCTTTTCAAATTGGCAGGCAGTAATTAGTGGGGTGCCACAGGGATCAGTGTTGGGACCCCAGACATTGGCAAAATATATTAATGATTTGGATGAGGGAACAGAATTCAACATCTCAAAGTTTGCAGATGATACCAAGTTAGGTGGGAGGTGAACAGTGACGAGGATGCAGAGATCCTTCAGAATGATCTGGACAAGTTGGTTGAATGGGCAAATCAATGGCAGATGCAGTATAATTCGGATAAATTCACTTTGGAAGCAAAAACAAGACATAAGAGCTAAAAGCAGGAATAGCCTATCTGGCCCTCGAATCTACTGCGCAGTTCAAGAAGATCATGGCTGATCTTTTTGTGGACACAGCTACACTTACCCGCCCGCTCACCAAAACCCTTAATTCCTTACTGTTCAAAAATGTATCTATCCTTGCCTTAAAAACATTCAATGAGATAGCCTCAACTGCTTCACTGGGCAGGGAATTCCACAGATTCACTATTCTTTGTGTGAATGAGTTCCTCCTCAACTCAGTCCTAAATCTGCTTCCCTTTATTTTGAGGCTATGCCCCCAAGTTTTAGTTTCACCCGCCAGTGGAAACAACCTCCCTGCTTCTAACTTACCTATTCCCTTCATAATATTATATGTTTCTAAAAGGTCTCCCCTCATTCTTCTGAATTCCAATGAGTATAGCGCCAGACTACTCAGTCTCTCCTCATAAGCCAAAACTCTGAACTCCGGAATCAACCAAGTGAATCTCCTCTGCACCCGCTCCAGTTCCCGTATATCCTTTCTCAATTAAGACCAAAATTGTTCACAGTACTCCAGGTGAGGCCGCACCAGCACCTTATACAGCTGCAACATATTCTCGCTGTTTTTAAACTCCATCCCTCTAGCAATGAAGGACAGAATTCAATTTGCCTTCTTAATTACCTGCTGCACCAGCAAAGCAACTCCTTGAGATTCCTGCACAAGGACACCTAGGTCCCTCTGCACAGCAGCATGCTGCATTATTTCACCATGTAAATAATGGTCCATTTTGCTGTTATTCCTACCAAAATGGATGACCTCATATTTATCAACATTGTACTCCATCCGCCAGACCCTTGTCCACTCACTTCGATTATCTATATCCCTTTGCAGGCTTTCAACGTCCTCTGCACACTTTGCTCTTCCACCCATCTTAGTGTCATCTGCGAATTTTGACACACTACACTTGTTCCCCAAATCCAAATCATCTATGTAAATCGTAAACAATTGTGGTTCCAACACTGATCCCGGAGGCAAACCACTAGTCACTGATCACCAACCAGAAAAACAGCCATTTATCCCCACTCTTTGCTTCCTGTTTGTTAACCAATCCTCCATCAAGCTAATACATTATTCGTAACACTGTGCACCTTTATCTTATGTAGTAGTCTTTGGTGCGGCACCTTATCAAATGCCTTCTGGAAATCCAGATACACCACATGCACAGGTTCCCTGAATTTACTACCTGATGGTTACTACAGATTACTACCTGAATGGCTGTAAATTGGCAGTGGGGAGTGTGCAGCGTGACCTGGGTGTCCTTGTGCACCAGTCACTGAAAGTAAGCATGCAGGTGCAGCAGGTGGGAAAGAAGCAAATTGTTTGCTGGCCTTCGTTGCAAGAGGTTTCGTGTAGAGGAGCAACGATGTGTCTTTGGCATTATACAGGACCTTGGTGAGGTCACACCTAGAATATTGTGTTCAGTTTTGTTCTCCTTTTCTGAGGAGGGATGTTCTTGCACTCCAGGGAATGCAGCGAAGGTTTACAAGGCTGATTTTGGGGATGTTGGGACTGATATATGAGGGGGGGGGGGATTGAAGAGTTTAGGATTGTTCGTTGCAGTTCAGGCGAATTAGTGGGGGTGGATCTCATAGAAAATGATAAAATTCTCACAGGGTGAGACAGGGTAGATGCAGGAAGGATCATCCCGGTGGTGTAGTGTCCAGAACCACGGATCACAGTCTGAGAATAGGGAGCAGACCATTTAAGACGGAGATGAGGCGACATTTCCTCACGCAAAGAGTGGTGAGCCTGTGGAATTCATTGCCACAGGAAGTAGTTGATGCCAAAATTGTGCGCGTACTCAAGAGGCGGGTAGATATTGCACTTCGGGTGAACGGGGTCAAAGGTTATGGGTAGAAAGCAGGATGATGATCTTGAGTTGGATGATCAGCCATCATTGTAATGAATGGCGGAGTAGCCTCGAAGGGCCGAATGGCCATCTCCTGCTGCGATCCTCTTTGTTTCTATCATCTTGGTAATCGCCTCCAACTGAAGGATAGTCGATCCGCCAAACAGGTAGCGCGGATTGTAGGCTGTGTTCTCTGAACTGCTGTATCATTCTCTCTCTCTGCAGAGATGCTTGATAAAGTTACATTGCATTCATCTGAACAACAACATCATTCTCTCCCTTTCTCTGCAGAGGTGCTCTGTGAAGTTACATTTAATTTATCTGAACTGCTCACATTTTCTTCCTCTCTGCAGACGTGCTTGGTAAAGGTGCATTGCATTCATCTGAGTTGCTGTCCAGTTCTCTCACTCTGCAGTGATGTTTGGCCAAAGGCCAGTGCATTGAGCTGAACTACACTCTCATTTTCTCTCTTTCTATTTGTCGAGATGCTTGGTAAAGGCACATGGCTTTTGTCTGAACTGCTGTCATATTCTCGTCCTCTCAATCTGCAGAGATGCTTGGCAAATGTTCCTTGCATGATCTGAACTGCGCTCTTGTTCTCTATCTCTACAGAGATGCTTGGTAAAAGGACATTGCTATTATCTGAACTATACTCTCATCTCTCTCTCTCTGCAGAGATGGTTGGTAAAGGAACATTGCATGTATCTAAACTGCTCTCCCCTTCTCTCTTCCTCTCTCTCCTTCTCCCTGCAGCGATGTCTGTAAAGGCAAATTGTATTTATCTGAAATGCTTTCATATTCTCTCTCTGCCTTCTGAGATGCTTGGTAAATATGCCTTTCATTTCTCTGAACTGCTTTCTCATTCTCATACTCTCTCTGCAGAGATGTTTGTTAAAGTTGCATTGCATTTATTGGAACTTCTCTCATTCTCTCTCTGGCTGCACAGATGCTTAGCAAAGGAACACAGTATTTATCTCCCCTTTTACTCTCCCCTTTTCTCTCTCACTCTCTCTCTTTCCCTGCAGCGATTTTTGCCAAAGGGACATGACATTTATCAGAGCATTTCTCCAATTCTCTATCCTGCTGCAGAAATGATGGTAAAAGAACACTGTATTTATCTGAAATACTCTCTAATTATCTCACTCTCTATTCAGAGATGCTTTGTAAACGTACAGTGTATTTATCTGAACTGATCTTATATTCTATTCCTCTCTCTCTCTCTCTCTGGTCAGGAATTACACAGATGCAAAATTGTCCCTGAGATTACCTCGTAATTACGCATTAAACCTCTGGGACAAACAGCAAATTTCCCGACCCGAGTAAAGCAGAAGATTCTTCTCAATCCACATTCGTAAATTCCGCAGCCCTTTCTAAAAATACTAATAAAACTTTGGGATTAGCAACAGTCTTTAGCCAGGCTCAGGATTTTTGTTTAATCCCTCCTACTCCCTTCAGAGATCTTTGTAGTGCTATGCAGCTACACCGTTTCATTCATTGTTCTCCCTACACACCCACTGTATCTGATTACTCCTGGAGTGGTGTTGCATGTACATTCAGCATTCGCATCTTCTGTCAGTCACCTCTCCTTACTCCAACTCTCTGTTCCTCCCCCTGCTCTCTTTCTCTCTCTGTGTTTCTCCGTATGGAGCTTCTCGTGTTCTACTTATGCAGTCATCCATCTCTGTTTTTCACTCTCTCCTGATCTTGGGAATCTGCAATGATCTCTGCTCTGTGCAGATCTCGGTGCGAGCCCGGATTCAAATGCTCCGTCCGGTAAGTTTCTGTCTGGCCATTTGAAGTAATGGTGTGGTTTCGCCATCTCTCACACTTATCAACCTTTTATATCCAAACCTCTGAAACACTGGAAAGTCAGCACATTCATGTGTAACAATTGCATTGCACAGCACGATCCCACGAGTGGTGTGGTCACACTGGAGAACACTCCAGAAACTTTGGTTCTCATAATAAACCACCTCACATCAATATTTTCCTCATGCTCTCAAATTGTCCACCCTCTCTCGCATTGAGTATGGAGAGCCAAATGGAAAGAGAGAGAAATCCACATTCAGCCCCTCAATAAATTGCATTCAAAATGTTTCCTGCACATTCCACTGAACCCCTTAATTCACGGCAATGCCAAAAACTGCCAGTGTTGTGAAAGAATACAGATTGAACATGACAACTTTGAGTTGGCCGGGTGGTTAACAATGAGACTGAGTGTCTTGGGCTATAAGAGGAAATAGATGGAATGGTCAAATGGGCAGATAAGTTGCAGATGGAATTGAACCCTGTAAAGTGTATAGTGACAAACTATGTAAGGACAAGGTTTACAAAGAAGTATTCAATGAACGGCACGATACTAGGAAGTTCAGTGGAAAAAAGGGGAAGTTGTTATGTTGGAATATTACAAAATTTTGGTGAGGCCACAGCTAGAGTACTGTGTGCAGTTTTGGTCGCCACTTTGTAGAAACGATGTGACTGCACTGGAGATTCAGCATGATGCTGCCTGGGTTATAACATTTAAGCTAAGAAGATACGTTGTGGAGGCTTGGATTGTTTTCGTTGGAGGGGAGAAGACTGAGGGGCAACCAGGTTCAGGTGTACAAGATTATTAGGGACATAAACAGTGGATAATTCCTCTTCTTCCCCTATTCCCCTTAATTGAAGGCTCAGTCTTGAGTGGACATAGGTTCAAGATGAGAGGAAGGAGGTTCCGGGGTGGAAGTGAGGAGTAATATTTTTTTTTGCCAGAGGGTGGTGACAATCTGTAATATGCTGCCTGGGTGAGCGGCAGAGGCGAATTTCTTCACATCCT
The DNA here is from genome assembly GCF_964213995.1 of Mustelus asterias. Lineage (NCBI taxonomy): Eukaryota > Metazoa > Chordata > Chondrichthyes > Carcharhiniformes > Triakidae > Mustelus > Mustelus asterias. Next base: position 455,755 of record NW_027590268.1, on the reverse strand, counting down.
TTGAAAATATACCTGTATGAGCACCTTGCAAATCGTTGTATTTAGAGTCATGGGCCAATTGCTGGTTAATGGGATTAGATGGGGTCTCAGGTGTTTTTTGCGTATCGGTGCAGAATTGATGGGCCAAATGGCCAGTTCTGAACAGTGAGCCTCTTATTCCATGACTTCCCCCCCTCCCCCCCCCCCGCCTGCCTCCTTCTCCCACTCCCCCACTCCCACCTCCCCCCGCAATCCACCCATCCCCCCACCCCCTATGATCCCACGCTTGTTTTACAACTGGATGGATGGTTGATTTTGTTTTAAGAAGGGTGATCACGATTGGGTCATCCCAGAAATCAAAGAACAAACAACCAAAAAGAGTACAGCACAGGCTCTTCATCGCACCCAGCCTATGCCGGTCACGTTGTCCCACCTGGAACAATCGCCTGTTCATACTCCGCCTGTTCATGTGCCTATCCAGATCAGTCCTAAATGTCACACAAGTATCTGCCGCTACCACCTCACTTGGCAGTGTATTCCCGGTCCCCACCACCCACTGTGTTAAATATAGACCTTCGCCCTTACATTGACCTTGTACCCCCTTGTGATTGTCATTTCTGCCCTGGAAAAAAAACCCTCTATCTGGTCGCCCCTCAGTCTCCGTCTGTCCAGGGAAATCAATCCCAGTTTGCTCAATTTCTCCTCATATGTAATAAGCTCCATACCAGGCAACATCCTCGCTAACCTTTTCTGTACTCCTTCCAAAGCTACCATGTCCTTCTGGGAGTGTGTTGACCAGAAATGAACACAGTATTCCAAATGTGTCCTCACCAACGCTTTATATAACTGAACACAATTTGACAAATTTCATACTCGATGCCCCAGCTGATGAAGGCAAGCATGTAATATGCTTTCTTCACCATTTATTCCACCTGTGCTGCAACTTCTATGGATCAGTGGACCTGAATTCCCAGATTTCTCTGTCTGTCCATGCTCGTCATGGTTCTGCCATTTATTTTACAGCTCCCACCTGAATTGGATCTACACAAAATGCATCACCTTGCATTTCTCCGGGTTAAATTCATCTGCCATTTCTCCACCCAATTTTCCAGACTGTCTGCACGCTGTTATATTCAGTGACAATCTTCATGAATATCTGTATCTCAGTCTGATCTGAACACTTACTAATCAGACGAGTTAGGTTTCCTTCCAAGTCATTTATAAAAATTACAAACAACAGTCGTCACAGCTCTGATCCCTCTGGAGCACCAGTTGTGGCAGACCTCCATTCAGTAAAAAAAAAGACACCCTTTCATCACTATGATCTGTCTTCTATGGGAAAGCTACTTCTGAATCCATTGAGCGAGTTCGCCTTTGATCCGGTGTGATTTAACCTTTTGTATCAGCCTACCATGAGGGTTCTTGTCAAATGCTTTGCTAAAGTCGATGTAGACAACATCTGCAACCCTTCCCTCATCAGTGATTTTTGTCACTTCCTCAAAAAAAACAATTAAACTGGTGAGACATGACCACACTCGTGTAAACCATACTGTCTGTTGCTAATAGATTCCATTCAGTTCCAAATGTGTATCGATGCTATACCAAAGAATCTTCTCCAACAATTTCACTATCACTGTCATCAAGCTCACTGGCTTATCATTGACCAGGTTATTCTTTCTACCCTTCTTAAATGACAGGACAAGAATGGCTATCCTCCAATCCTCTGGGGCCTCACCTGTGGACAACGAGGAAACAATGATTTCTGTTAGGGATCCAGCATTTTCCTTGCTTGCCTCCCTCTGTAATCCGGGATAGATTCCATCTGACTCTGGGGATTTGCCTCCTTATTGCTTTTTAATATCCCTAACACTTCCTGCCGCGTAATGATGATAGCTCTAGAGGGGTTACATAAACCTCCGAGACACCATCGGTCAATGTGCCCCTCTCCTTTGGAATACAGATGCAAAGGTCTCATTAAGGATCTCACCCACTTCCTTTGATTCTATGCATAATTTCCCTCCTTTGACTTTGAGTGGACCAGCTCTTTCTCCAGCTACCCTCTTGTTCCCAACATATCCATAGAATGCCTTGGGATTATCCTTGATTCTAACCAACAAGCATGCTTTGTGACCCATATTTGCCCGACTAACGCCTTGTTTGAGTTATTTACGACTTTTTGTGTATTCTTCAAGTACTTCATCTGTTTATAGTTGCCCAGGCCTCGTGCATGCATCCTTTATCTGTTTGACTAGCCGTACAATATCCCTGGATATCCACGGTTCCCGAATCCTGCCCTTCCTGCCCTTCCTTTTCATAGGCACTTGTCTGTCCTGCACTCCGACCAATTGCTCCTTAAAAATCTCCCACCAGCCAGACATGGATTTGTCCTCAAACAGCCTCTCCCGAACAGCAACCTTCGAATTCTGCCCAATCTGGCTGCAATTAGCCTTTCCCCACTTCAGCACTCGAAAACTAGGACGACACCTGTCCTTTTCCGTGAGTATCTGGAAGCCTACGGAATTGTTGTCACTGTTTTCCACATGTTCCGAAACTCCAAATTTGATGACATGACTGAGCTCATTCCAACTTACTATGTCCAGTTTAGCCCCCTCTCTAGTCAGACTATCTACATAAATTCAAAACGGAGATTAGGCGAATTACTTTCTCTCAGGCGGTGGCGAATCTCTCGGACACTCTTCCTAAAATGGTATTGGAAGCAGTTTTGGAATATTTCTAATGGTGCGATGGATAGATTCTTGGTTAACGAGGGGCTGAAAGGTTAGTCAAATGATCAGCAGGAAGGTGGAGTTGAAATTGCAATCAGATCAGCCAGGATCTCACTGAATAGCAGAGGAGGCTAGAGTGGCCAAATAGAATCATAGAAACCCTACAGTGCAGAAAGAGGCCATCTGGCCCATCGAGTCTGCACCGACCACAATCCCACCCAAGCCCGACCTCCATATCCCTACACATTTACCCGCTAATCCCTCTAACCTACGCATCTCAGGACACTGAGGGGCAATTTTTTTCCCATGGCTAATCAACCTAACCCGCACATCTTTGGACTGTGGTACGAAACCGGAGCACCCGGAGGAAACCCACGAGACACGAGGAGAATGTGTAAACTCCACACAGACGGTGACCCAAGCTGGGAATCGAACCCAGGTTCCTGGAGCTGTGACGCAGCAGTGCTGACCACTTTGCTACCGTGCCGCCTCACTGCTGTCACTGTTGTCATTGCTGAATCTGTCCCATGAACGCATTGATGTCCGTATCCAGGTTTGGCGAACACACATTGCTCCTTGCGAGTCATTCCATTGTTGTAGCTCCTGGATGGCCATTTTGAACCTCGGCCAGGATATGATGGCGGCCCTGGCTTGGGACGACAACTCTGGAAGGCCATTGGTCCCACAGCCAGCTGCTCTCTCGGACTCCAGTGTGAGTGCAATACGGGCTGTGATGTTTTCTTTCGTTTGCAAATCATTTCTGGCTGTTTCAATTGAGTGAGGACTGAGTCCTTTTGCGTTCATGGACGAATATTATCGGCTGCCACTGGGAGTCTCTAAACGTTTATCATTACTTTCTCTTCCATTTAGGGTACCACCGCGGGGGTATCTGCCAATACTAGCCAGATCAAGGTACCTCCGATTGCGAATCAGCCTGCTGGACGGTGTTCCAACAGGTAATCATAGGTGGCCGGTAATAATGCCCAATGGTCGATGTTATGTGCGGCGGGGTCTTGTCCTCCTTTCGGAATCCCAGTAGTGAATTGTGGTCTGTGATAATGACACATTTCCGTCATAGAGGTACTGGAGGAATTTTTCTTTACCCCACATATCCCCGTCAACCCTTGTTGATAATCACTATTTGTGTTCCATGATAGCCAACACTCTGGAAGTGTTTTCAGTTGGGCGTTCATCTTCATTTAGCTATCTATGCGCCAGTACTACCCAGGCGACGCGTCACAAATTCGTAATAGTTCTTTCCTGGGATCGTAATGTTCCAGAATTTTCGATTAAAACAGCTGTTGTTTCATTTTACCGAAAGCAAGAATTGATGGGAAGGCCATTCCGAAGGCTCATCATTCTTTAGTAGTTGGCATAACGGAGCAGGGATGGAGGCAAGGTTGGTTTTAATTTCCCATAGTAGGTTACTAACCCCAAAAAAGTTCTGAACTCCAGGATGTACAGCCGTGCCTTTGACCATCTACATCTTGTCTTCCAGCAAGTGTAGATCAGACGTTCCCACTCTACAGGCCAGGAAGGTCGTTGAGCGTGACCTGAAATACACATTTCTCCCTTCCTCGGCTGGCTTGGAAATTCGACCTCGAACGTCCTACAAATTCTCTCGGTGGTTCTTATTCATTTCTCCTGCCATTAGGACGTCATCCAGATAAATAGCAACCTGGAAAATATTCTCCATCGTTCGCTGGAAGTTTGAACAGGCGAACGATACCCCAAATGGCAGTCTGGTGTATTGGCACAGGCACTTAGGTGTATGAATTATGTACAGTTGGAATATAGTGTTCAATTCTGGTCACCACTCTAACAGAAGGATGTGGAGGCTTTGGAGAGGGTACAGAAAATATTTACCGGGATGTTGCCTGGTATGGAGGGGATTTGCTATGAGGAGAGGTTAGAGAAATTTGGTTTGTTCTCACTGGAAGGACGGAGGCTGAGGGGCGACCTGATAGAAATCTACAAGATTATGAGAGGCATGGACAGAGTGGATAGTGAGAAGCTTTTTCCCAAGGTGGAAGAGTCAATTACTAGTGGGCATAGGTTTAAGGTGCGAGGGGCAAGGTTTAAAAGAATGTACGAGGCAGATGCTTTACACAGAGCGTAGTGGGTGCCTGGAACTCGTTGCCGGAGAAGGTAGAAAAAGCGGATATGGTAGTGAGTTTTAAGGGGCGTCTTGACAAATACAGGAATAGGCTGGGAATAGAGGGATATTGTCCCCGGAAGTGTAGGGGGTTTTAGTTCAGTCACGCAGCATGGTCTTTGCAGGCTTGGAGGGCCGGAGGACCCGTTCGTGTGCTGTAATTCTCTTTGTTCTTTTCGTTGTCGAATGAACTCTGGGAATCGTCGGCCAGCTGGAATTGAAAGTGAACGTGGTTCATATCAAGTTTCGAAAACGAGAGTTCTCCTGCCAGTTTAGTGTATAAATCCTCAATCTCAGGGATTGCGAATTCATTCAGCTGAAATAAACAGTTTGCTGTTTCTTTACGCTGTTTGTAAAGGCGGATTGATCTATTGAGCATCAAACCTGGCAAGACCAGTTCTGCCTATTCTGCAAATCGGACTGCTTCAGTTATCGCTTCATGTTCCAGTCTTTGGATTTCAAGCTTCAACTTTTTTTCCCAGAATCACAGAATACTACAGTGCAGAACAGGCCCTTCGGCCAATCGAGTCCGCACCGACCGACAAAAGACCCTGACCTGCCCACCCAATCTTTCTTGCCAGAACTTGGTCCATAGCCTTGAATGTTATGGCGTGCCAAGTACTCATCCAAATACTTTTTAAAAGATGTGAGGCATACCGCCTCTGCCAACCTCCCAGGCAGCGCATTCCAGACGGTCACCACACGCTAGGTAAAAAAATATTTTCCTGAAATCCCCCTAAACAATCCACCCTTCACTTCTAACTTGCGTCCCCTCGTAAATGACCATTCACCAAGGGGACCAGCTGTTCCCTATAAACCCTGTCCATACACGTCATAATCTTGAAAACCTCAATCAGCCTTCAGCCTTCTCTGCTCCAGTGAAAACAATTCTAGTCTATCCAACCGTTCTTTATATTTTAAATATTCCATCCCAGACAACATCCTGGTGAATCTCCTTTGCACCCCTTCCAGTGTGACCACAACCTTCCTATCATATGGTGACCAGAACTGCGCACAGAACTCCAACTGTGGCCTCGTCAAAGTTTTGTACAATTCCATCATCACCTCCCTGATTTTGTAAGCTATAAACCGATTGATAAAGGTGAGTAAGCAAAGGGTACCAGGAGGGCCTTGCAAAACCATAGATTCCATTCCTGGCCAATATGTAAGGTCGCCTTGTCTTCATTGAAAGTCCTTAGACCTTTCCAGAAAACGTCAGTGCATTTACACAATACTTCACTCTCTCGCTGAAAGAAAATGTAGCCAATCTAAGTAGAACTTTCACAACTAATTTCATCCGATGAGGCTTGGCCCCAAGCCCTCCACGACAATCGTTGGTTACCAAATCAGCTGTTTTTCATAGGAGACAAGGACAGAAGTTGTACGCACAATTCACAAAGGTTCCCCTGTAAAGGTTCTCTGTCTTGCGGAGGTCTTGGTTGAAATTAAGAACTGGAGTCCAGAGCGAATTTTGTGGAACACTGATTCTGCAACCACCGATACGGCTTCACCGTTATCGATCTGCATTTGTACCTGATGTCCATTTAACCATATTGTGATCTTGATTGGGTTGATTTTGGACATCAATATTCAGCTTAATGGCTCTCAATCAAATATCGATAGACGTTCCAGGATGTGAGCTCTCCTTGATACCGGACTACGGCTTGATTGTTTCGAAATTCCAAAGTTTTGCTTTTCTAAAGGTCAGCTGCAGCGCCTGTTTGAACAGCAGTTGAGCTTCACTGTTTCTGAATAGTTGCGGTTATTAATCCCGCTTTATACACAGTCTCTAAGCATCTCGTTATCAAATCCACATGCTTCCTCTAGTCGTCTTAATCTACTCACGAAATTTGGGCAAAAGCAAGGAATACTGTGGCGAGTAACTCAACTCCTGGCTCCCAAAAGCTTGACCAGCATTTGCAAGGCACAAGTCAGGAATGTGATGGGATACTCACCACTTGCCTGGATGGGTGCAGCTCGAACAGCACTCAAGAAGTTCAATAACATCCAGAACAAAGCAGCCCCACTTGATTGGCACAACATGCATTCCCGCCACCACCGACGCTCAGTCGCACCAGTGTGTACTCTGTACAGGATGCGCTGTGGAAATTCGTCGAACATCCTTAGGCAGTACAGTCCAAAGACACAACCACTAATATCTAGTAGGGCATTGACAGCAGATATATGGGAGCACCACCATCTGCATGTTTCTCGCCAAGCTATTGAACATTCACACTTGGAATTTTATTTCCGTTTCATCGCAGTTGCTTGGTCAAAATCCTGGAATTCCGTCGCTAACGGCATGGGTCAGCCTACTGCACGTGGACTGCAAAGATTCACGTTGGAAGTTCCAGCACCACCTTCTCAAGTGCAACTAGTCATAGGCAATCAATGCTGGCCAGACAGACACGCCCACGTCCTACAAATGAATAGAAACAAAACCGTAACAGACTCCTCCAGCTCTCAGATTGCTGAGTAGAAAAGATTATGTCTCAGAATCAGAGGTATCTTGGGGTCATCGTATTCTCTAACTGGTTCCGTCAATTCTGTAAAGGTTTTAATATCCGGTGCCTTGGGAAAAATTTGACTGCGACTGACAGCAGATGCTGAAGCCCCACAGGTAGTCAGGAAAAATACACGTTGTTTTCCATCTACCATGGTTTTATTTGCCTGGAAAATGTAATACACGCGTTCCACATATTCGGTCCAGTCTTCGCCAGCAGGATCAAAAGAGCCTAGTCTTCCAAGTAAAGGCATTGTGCATACATTGTGCTGGCTTACCCAGCTCAGGATAAGAGGTGAGAGCGAGTTCCTTCAGAATCGTGCTTTACCGCGTCTCCACTGAAATAACTGCCACGAGGCTGGTGTCTCTTCACCAAATCCAGATTTATTAACAATCGTTACTTGTACTCAGAAAGGTACTTCCGAGTACAGGCCATTCACCCTGGGTTTCTGGTAACCCGGACAGTCCAGTGTATATACCTCTGCCGCGCTCCCACATTGGACAGCATTAACTGGTTCAATCAGGGAGCTCATGTTCTAACAGGTACAACGTTAAAGTAATCATATATGTGTCCCCGATGCTCTCTACCCCCCGTCGCCTCTCGCTGGCTCTCTTTGCCTCTCTCTGCCTCTCGTTATCTATCACTGCATTCATTGGCCTTCTACCTCTTTCTGTCTCACTGCATCCTTCTCTGTCTCCCTCTTCTTTTCCCTCTCTGTCTTTATCTCTCACTGCATCTCGTTGGCTCTCTTGGTCTTCTCCCTAGCTCTGCCTCTTGCATTTGCTGTGTCCATTGCTCTCAGTCAGTTACACACTCCCGCTTTCTTGCTCTCTCTTTCTGCATTTCTTTCTCTCTCTGCCCCCTGTCTGTATTGCTCCCTCTCTATGTATTCCTTTCCCTCTCTTTCTCCATTTTCCTCTCTCTCTCTCTCTCGCTCTCGCTCTCTCCTTGTCTATCCTGCTCTCGCACGTTGTGTGTGTGTCTCATTGTATGTGTACTTTCTTTCTGGCTGGCTCACAGTTTCTCTCTCTCTCTACCTCTCTCTCTGTCACTCGCCATATCTCTGCGCCCCCCCCCCTCATCGTCGCTTTCCTTGTCCTCTTCATTCCCTATCTTTCTCATTACTGTTTTCTCTCTCTCTTCCTCCCTCTGTTATTCCCCTGCCTCTGTGTGGGTGGCTGGTGATGTAGTTTCAATGGCCAATAGGAATTTAGAGAGGATTTGTGGGTCGGCTTTTCTCTGAGGACTTAAAAAATTGAAGGATTGTAGTAAAGGGCAATTGCAGCATATGTTTCAACTGCTGTCTAAACTGAGTCTGCATCACGGCATAAATTGCAGTGTTTGTGCAGCAACGCAGGAGCTGCAGCATAAAGCCCAATTCCATGACAAAATAATCTAACCATACATAACTATTCCCCGACCAATACATCCGGAACCATATAGAATAAACCATTAATGCTGACCATAACAGAATGAAATTGGCCGAGATGACAAAAAGTAAAGTGATAGATTTTCTTCGACTGTCCATCTCCAGGTCTCTGGGACTCTTCCCACTGCTGTGAGTCCGGAGTCTCCTGCGGGCTCTGCTGCTCAGTAAAATGTGTCTGATGGTGAAACCATTGAACAGCAGAATCAGGACGAATGGGACACATGGTGTTAAAATGTGGTGGAGGAACTCGATTGTTGCCCAGACTGAAGAGTTCACAACGCTCGATGTGTATCTACAAAACCAGGGGAGGTTCGTCAGGCCATAATTAGCAATTAACATAAAATACCAGAAAATGTTCTTTAAACAGCTCAGCACACTCACTGTTCCCAAAACCACAGCCGCCATTTTTCCGCTGCAATATTTACTTTTCAGCTTGGGGCAGCAAATTGCCACACATCGATCAAAGGTAAAAGTGACGGTGAACCAGACAGAACAGTCAGTCGCTGCATGAAGCAGAGCGGCATGGATATCACACAGTCGGATTGCCGCATAAAATAAAACTGTTTCTTAAAGACAATGGGAATATGTCTCAAAATGAGGTCGAAGGTAATGACCAGTAGATCCCCCACTGACATGGCCACCAGGTAACAGGTAACACATTTCGTCAGACCGCAGTTTCTGATTTTCAGGGTCAGAATTGTGATTATGTTCACTGTAAGGAGAGAAATAAAAAATGAAATTGTACATCGGTCTGTGCAAGAAGTTACCTCTCTGAGTGAGGTGGTGTTGAGAAAGACAAACAAACACACACAAACACACATACTCGCACTCACACACTTACTCATACGCTTTCACACTCACAACCACACACATAAACACACCCACACACCTACACACACATTTACTCTCACACACTCAGTGACGCACACAGATTCACGCACGCACGCACACACACAGGCATAGACACAGACACACACACGCAGATACTCAAAAACCCGCCGAGAGACACGGGAACACAAACAGACAGAACACGCACACGCACGTACATGCACACACACATATACACAAACTCACCTAGAGACATGGGAACACAATCACACAGACACACGCACACAGATTACTCACCGAGAGTTATGGCAACACAAACACACACACACGTAACAGTACAAACAGAAGCGCGCACACACGCGCATATAATAGTACACACGTTTACTAATAGAGGCAATGACATCCCAACACATATAGCCACTCATTCACAAACAAAATAATACTCAACCCTACTGCAACGCTTTCAGAACCATACATACTCTCGAAAACTCCAAGGACACTCTCGCTCTCTCTCTCTCTCTCACACACACACTCACAGAGATAGAGGCAACAGAGGCACACACACAGGGGTCTATTTTACAACTCCATCCCGACTGCTTTTTGGCGAAGTGCGGTTGTAGAAATCGGGAGTGAGTTGACGAACAGGAATGACGCCCAATTTCGAGCCTATTTCCATTGTACACAATGAAAAGTACCTCCATACTGGCAGCGCTGAATCCTCGGCGGCTCGGACTCAGCATTTGCTGGTGGCAGCACTGCTGGGATTGTGTGTGTGTGCGTGCGTGGGGGTGATGGGAGGTGGGAGGGGGTGTCAGTGCGGTGGTGGTTGGGGACCCTGACTGATATACTGTCTCTCTCTCCCCCCCGTGCTAACAATAAAAACCCTAACAGCGTTGAGATAGATTTTGATATGCAGCCAGTAGATGTGGCTATCTTTCTTGTAGCTGCTGCAGAGGATGAGGAGGAGGAGGAATCGCGGGCATCGCATGGAGGGTCCATACCGCAGACAGCGGCAGAAGGAGAAGAGGCACCCGCTACACGCTGAAGATGGCCACCAATTGTCCAGGGATACGGGGCACGCGGAGGAAGGATTTGGAGAGCCCTATAGTTCAGGACACACATGCTATTAGAGCAGTTATCCGGCAGGGCGTGCCACTGCCAGTTTCAGCTGCGTGGCTCTTGTGCCATGTCCTACAGGCACCTTAGGCTATAGGGAACACCCACGCAATCTCGGTGGTGATTAACGTCACAGCATCCCCCAAACTTTACACCACCAGGTCCCTCCAGGCTGTGAGCGGGACCTCAGTGTAATCTCCCAATCCTCTGTCCAGATGTTTGTCTATGAAGTTACGGATGCCCTGTACCCCGGGGATAGGCATTATATTAAATGTGAACTGGGCCAGGCCCAGCAGGAACTCCGGGCTTCAGGATTTGTCGAATGTGCAGAATGCAGTTGGCTGCACGTCGCCCTAATTATCCCAGACCAGAACTCCCAATGGTTCATCAACAGGACTGGCTTTCAGTCCGTTAATGTGAATTTGGGATGCCACTACAGGATGCCAATCATGCTGGGCTGTGCCCGACATCCTGGCAACATGCATGACAATTTTATACTGAGGAGTCTGAATATCCCCCAAGGCTGCTGGGATGGCTCGTTGGGGACATAGCATACCCGCTGAGAACTTGGCTGTTCATGCCAGTTCAGAGGCCACAGACCGAGATGGAGACCTGTTAAAATGAGGCCCAAGCTGCCACACGGTCCATCGTGGATTGGTGCATTGGGCTCTTGAATATTCGGTTCAGTTGGCCGGACTGGTGTGGTGGGTTCCTCCAACATGGTCCTCTGCCAGTTTCCCAGACCCTGGTGGTCTGCTGCGCACTCCACACCTTTGGTGCAGAACCGGGCAGACCTTTTGGAAGAGGTGGATAGCGAGGTGATCTACCGGAGGTCGCGGCGAAGCAGGCGGTCCAGAAGGATGCAGCGGAAGAGGACGACGCGAAAGCCGATGAGCTCCGAGGTGATAGTGGACAGGCGGTGGGGCTTGCCCGGCAGGACATGGTAGCGAGGAAAACTCTCATCTCTGTCAGGTTCTCCAACGAGGGGGCTTGTTCTGCTACAACTGGAAAGCAAAGCAAACCGCCCCCGCCCCCCCCCCCCCCCCGAACACACACATACCAATTATTCCTTGTCACACTCCCACATCATGGAAACACCGGAGTGTTGGGTCGAGGTCGACAGTGTTAGCTAGTTCATGTTGCAGGGAGGATGGTCCTGTTGCAAACAGGCCTGGCTCCTACCTGATATCTGGCTGGACACAGGCGCCTGGGCCCCCATCTGAGTGGGGCGTCAGGCTCCACGAACGACAGCTGCAGGCCAAAGGAGCTGGTGGAGGTGTGGGCGGGAGGGGTGTCTGCTTGCCTCTGGGGATACCATGGCAGATTTTGATTCTGGCGCCCCTGCATGACACCCGCAGCTGACACTGATTATTTTGAGTACTTCGAATTTAAGTGCAGTGACAACATGCAGCTAGATTCGGAGTTCGCAGTAGCGGGGCGTGGAACCCCCTCATCCCCACCACTCAAGCCTCGAACAATGACGTTAACAGACCCTCCAGCGTACTTGAGGTTAAGGTCACGTCCGTTTAAGGATAATCCGACGCTTGTTGATCACTGCTGAAGGGCTCCATAACATTTATTTGTGTCAGTAACTGTGCAATAGTTCAAAGTGCTCATACTTAACTTGTGGTTGTGATATTTAACAGTGTCTTATTCCCTTAAAGAAAGTGGAGCACTGCCACACGTTCCCTCTTGGCCTATCTACCACTTAGCAAGACCAAGCGGTCTCGCATTACCTCTAGTTATGTCCCAAGGATGTATATCAGAGGTGGAGGTCGTCAGTTGTCTTCTGTGCCCCCAATGGCATGTGATGCACTCAGCAGGTGTCCACTGCTTCTGGTTTCACGGCCATATTCATGCAACCTTGTTAATCCAACGTGTTTGAGATGTATCGGCATCAGGAAAGGGGGAGTGATAAGGACTTGTGACAGCCCCAGTATCCTGGGCAGAAGTTCCCAGCTTGGGCTTCAGCACCTCCTACTCTTTTGGGGTCCCAATGGCAACGTTGGTCACTCAATTGGATGGCGGAGCTTCTGCACTCAGCAGTAGAAGCTGTGGTGCCACCTCGCCATGCCCGTCCTGGACGCCCACCTGTATCACCCCATGGTGTGCAAGCCCTTGATGATGGCACTCTGAGGCTGAGAAAATCTGTCAACGGCAGCAGCAAATGCCTTGTGAGACTGGAACATTCTCTGCAGCCCTTCAGCCATTCCCCACTGAGAGTGGGCCATGCTTTCAAGTGCTGCTGCCATAACCCGCTATGTCTCAGCACTTTTCCGTTCTGCCTTCTGCAACCTCTTGCGCCTCACAGCCATGGGTCAAATAATATCGATAATGCCCGCGAGCCCCTCAGCTGTGGTCCGTGGTGACTCGGCCAGCGCTTGGAAGCTGCACTCAGGGCGGTATTATCCTGGCCCAGGCTTTCCACCACGGACGCTACCAATGCAGTATTGGCATCGGTAGCACGGAATTCCGGCAATAACTGCTCCACTTGAAAGCTGTTGGACACCTCTCAACAGCCTCACAGTTGCTGGTTTTCCAACAAACTCCTGCTGCATTCCCTGTTTCTTTTGTTGCATTTCCCGCAGCGGAGGGAGGATCAATTGCTGAGGCCCAGAATCTAGCCTGGGCCCATCTGAGCCCTCGGCCCCAGACGGCCCCCGCCTGACTGAGTCCTCGGACGACGCCGCCTCCACCCAATATACATCAGCAGATGAGTTCTGCACTCCAGACATTGACCCAGAAGCCTCACCACACATTTGAGCTGCCGAGGCCAGAGCTTGCAGAGTGGTGATCTGTAATCTGGTAACCTATATCCAAAAACTGTTGATCACAGCGGAGCTTTCCGCATGCCCTCCCTTCAAGTTGTCTTCTGAACCGTCCTCAGGAATTTCGGCAGGAGCAGCACAGACGGTGGCGATTCCAGACGTACCCGATGCATTGGGGTCGGTTCCTGGAACAAAATAAGCACAAGGGTGAGTGCAAAGGATGGAGAGGAATCTGGGCTTCATGCAACTGGCTGGAGAAATCTCCATCAATTGGAGGATTGGCAAGTGCTCACTTCTGTTGTGCAACCCGACCTAGGTGGCACTGATGCTGCGGTCGTCATCTTTACCCGCCAGACCCAATGCCCACAACTCGAATGTGATGTGCATTCTAATATCACGCACACCCCCAGTCCTTACCCTCACCCGTTTATTATAGGCATTCTTCTCCTGTGGGGACAGAATGAGCCCACAGGAGAATTTCTCCCTCCTGTCCTCCACCGCTTCAAGCAGTCGTGCCTCCTTCCTTGAAGCTGGGGGCCATTCGTCTGGCAGCCATCTTCCTGCCCTGCTTGCGTGTCTGTCCATCCTTGAGGCTGATATCGTACTTTCACTTTTTAAGAAAGTTCAATCGCAGGCAGTGTGGGCGAGTCCGGCGTCCGGTAGATCATTTCAACGAGATTACAAACATTTGCTTTTTTGAGGACGAACCCAAGACAAGTAATGCTGGGGGCGGGCGGGGCGGAGCAATGTTTTAATGCGGTCATCAGTGGTGGGGGAAGTAGGAGAATGCAATCGGGTGGATGAGTGTGAGAGAGGTAGTGAGAGACTGCATTCAGCGGGAGTGGGGGATAGGGGTTAGTGGGCGACTGCAATCGGGGAGGGGAGGGGGATTAGTGGGAGACTGCAATCGGGTGAGGGGGAGAACGGGTAGTGGGAGACTGCAATCGGCGGAGTGGAGGAGTGAGAGACGAATGAGAGACTGCAATAGCGGGTGGGGAGGTAGAGGCGGTGTGGGAGACTGAGATCTGGGCGGGGGGGGGGGGAGAGCGGGGAGAGAGGGGGAGGGGGAGACTGCAATCAGGGGGTGGCGAGAGGGGGGAGATGTACTTTGCAATCGGGTGAGAGGGAGGGGGTGTCACAGAATGCAATTGAGGGCAGGAGGAAGAGAATGGGGGTCTGACATTGCAATCTGGTGAGGGGGTAGAAAGCGGGTGGGTAGGAGAGTGCGATCTAGGGAGTGGGAGAGAGAGGGGGAGTGGGAGATTCCAATAGAGGGTGAGGGGAGAGAGGGGAGAGGGGAATGGGACACTGCTATCGGGGGAGGGGGGAGACGGGCGGATTGGAGAATGCAATCGGGGGAAGGCGGAGTTCGGAGCAGTTGGACGTTGCAATAAGAGGAGGGGGAGAGAGGGGAGAGTGTGAGAATGCAATCGGGAGGACAGGGAGAGAGGGGGAATGGAAGATTGCAATTGGGGGGGCGGGGTGTTGAGGGATGAGCAGAAAGTGTTTCTGTGTTTGTGTGACTTTGTGAATGTGTCAGTGAGAATGACTGTGTGCGAGTTTGCCTGTTTGTTCATGCAAGTCTGTGTGTGCGTGTGTTTGCCTGTGTCAGTGAGTGTGCAAGTCTGTTTGTGTGAGCGTGAATATGTGTGAGTTTTCGTGTGTTTGAGAACGTAGGGGAATGTCATAGAAATCATAGAAACCCTACAGTGCAGAAGGAGGCCATTCGGCCCATCGAGTCTGCACCGACCACAATCCCACCCAGGCCCTACCCCCACATATTTTACTCGCTAATCCCTCTAACCAACGCATCCCAGGTCTCTAAGGGCAATTTTTAACCTGGCCAATCAACCTAACTCGCACATCTTTGGACTGTGGGAGGAAACCGGAGCACCCGGAGGAAACCCACGCAGACACGAGGAGAATGTGCAAACTCCACACAGACAGTGACCCGAGCCGGGAATCGAACCCGGGACCCTGGAGCTGTGAAGCAGCAGTGCAAACCACTGTGCTACCGTGCCGCCCGTGAATATGTGGGTGTGGGTGTGGTTTTGTGTGTGTTTGCTTCTGTGGGCGCGACTGTGAATGTGTATGTGAGTAAGTTTGTGAGTGTGTCTCTATGTGTGTTTGATACTGTGTGTGTGTGCGTGTCTGTATGTGTGAATATTTGTGTGTGCGATTCGGGGTTTGAGTGTGAATGTATGTGAGTTGGTGACTGTGCATGTACGTTTGAGCGTTCGAGTGCGTGTATGAGTTCATATGCGTGAATTTAAGTTTGTTTGTGTCTCCGTGTGTGTGTGTGTGACCGTGACTCTGTGTACGTGACTGTGTGGGCGTGACTTTCTGTGGGCAAGTGTGTAACTGTGAGAATAAGTGCATGTGCATGTGAGTGATTATTTGTGAGAAGATGTATGCGGATGGATGTGAATGTTTGTGAGAGAGTGCTCGAGAGTGGCTTTTTTGTGTGTGGGTATATGTGTGAGTGTGTCTCTGTGTGAGAGTATGTTGTGAGTGTTTGTGTGAATTCATGGGTATGTGCAGGTGTGAGTGTGTATGCGTGAGTTTGAGTAAATGTCAGTGGGACTCTGTGTGAGCGTGCCTGTCTCTTAGCATTTCTATGTATGTTTCTATGTATGTGTGCATGTGTGCGTGTATTGATATTAATATTTGTAAACCTGTGTGTGTGATTGTGAGTGTGACTGCATCTGTGAGTAATTGAATGTGAGCGCATGTGCGAATATGTGTAAGTATTTATGGGTCTGTGCGTGGGTGATATCCCCCTTCTTATTGCTCAGTTCTACCCATATAGACACAGTAGGCGAACCCTCAGTACTGCCGTGATGTTCTCCCAATCAAAAACACAATTCTCCACCTCTCTTACCTCCCGTTCAATATTTCCTTTTGCATGTGTACCCGAAACATTGAGCTGCCGGTCCTGGCTCCCGCTTAGCCATATTTCATTAGTGGCTATAATATCCCAGTTCATGTAACCATCCATGCCCTGACTTCATCTACTTTGCCCATCAGGCCTCTTGCATTGAAATAAATGCAGTTTAATCTAAACTTCACTTGCTCTCTGCTCTGCTCTTTCCTGCTCGGTCTCGTACCAGGATTAATGAATATGCCCTTACTATTTAACGTCCTCATTCAGTATCTGGATGGCCCGACTAGAGAAGGGGCAAAATTTGACCTCTTCTTGGGAAATAAGGAAGGGCTGGTGAGTCTTCGTGAGAGATCACTTTTGGACTGACTACCGTAATTCCATTAGTTTAAAGGTAGCAATGGAGAATGATAGAGCTGGCCCAAAAGTAGACATAATAAATATTGGCAAGGCCAATTTTGATGTTATTTAACAGGAACTTACAATAGTTGATTGGGGGATTTGTCGGCAGGCAAAATGGTAAACGGGAGGCTTTCAAAAGTTTATTAACCAGGGTTCAGGGTAAGCAAATTAATTCCCAAGCGAAGGGTAAGGACGATAGAAATAGGGAACCCTAGATGACTCGGGATATTCAGGTCCTGGCTGAGAAGAATAAGGAGGAAAATTACATGCAAAGGCACCTGGGAACAAGTGGATCCCTTGTATCCCTTGAGGATTGGAAAATCGCTGTTGTAACCCCACTGTTCAAGAAGGGATCAAGAAAAAAGATGGAAAATTATAGGCCAATTAGCCTAACCTCAGTTGTTGGCAAAATTCTACAATCCATCGTTAAGGATGAGATTTCTAAATTCTTGGAAGTGCAGGGTCGGATTAAGACAAGTCAGCATGGATTTAGTAAGGGGAGGTCGTGCCTGACAAACCTGTTAGAGTTCTTTGAAGAGATAACAAATAGGTTAGACCAAGGAGAGCCAATGGATGTTATCTATCTTGACTTCCAAAAGGCCTTTGACAAGGTGCCTCACGGGAGACTGCTGAGTAAAATAAGGGCCCATGGTATTCGAGGCAAGGTACTAACATGGATTGACGATTGGCTGTCAGACAGAAGGCAGAGAGTTGGGATAAAAGGTTCTTTCTCAGAATGGCAACCGGTGACAAGTGGTGTCCCGCAGGGTTCAGTGTTGGGGCCACAGCTGTTCTCTTTATATATTAACGATCTAGATGACGGGACTGGGAGCATTCTGGCCAAGTTTGCCGATGATACAAAGATAGGTGGAGGGGCAGGTAGTATTGAGGAGGTGGGGAGGCTGCAGAAAGATTTAGACAGTTTAGGAGAGTGGTCCAAGAAGTGGCTGATGAAATTCAGCGTGGGCAAGTGCGAGGTCGTACACTTTGGAAAAAAGAATAGAGGCATGGACTATTTTCTAAACGGTGACAAAATTCATAATGCTAAAGTGCAAAGGGACTTGGGAGTCCTAGTCCAGGATTCTCTAAAGGTAAACTTGCAGGTTGAGTCCGTAATTAAGAAAGCAAATGTAATGTTGTCATTTATCTCAAGAGGCTTGGAATACAAAAGCAGGGATGTACTTCTGAGGCTTTATAAAGCACTGGTTAGGCCCCATTTGGAGTACTGTGAGCAATTTTGGGCCCCACACCTCAGGAAGGACATACTGGCACTGGTGCGGGTCCAGCGGAGATTCACACGGATGATCCCAGGAATGGTAGGCCTGACATACGATGAACGTCTGAGGATCGTGGGATTATATTCATTGGAGTTTAGGAGGTTGAGGGGAGATCTGATAGAAACTTACAAGATAATGAACGGCTTAGATAGGATGGACGTAGGGAAGTTGTTTCCATTAACAGGGGAGACTAGGACGCGGGGGCACAGCCTTAGAATAAAAGGGAGTCACTTTAGAACAGAGATGAGGAGAAATTTCTTCAGCCAGAGAGTGGTGGGTCTGTGGAATTCATTGCCACAGAGGGCTGTGGAGGCCGAGACGTTGAGCGTCTTCAAGACAGAAATTGATAAATTCTTGATTTCTCGAGGAATTAAGGGCTATGGGGAGAGAGCGGGTAAATGGAGTTGAAATCAACCATGATTGAATGGTGGAGTGGACTCGATGGGCCGAATGGCCTTACTTCCGCTCCTATGTCTTATGGTCTTATGGTCTTATCTGAGTAGATTTTAAAAGAAACGAGGAGGGCAGAAAAGCGACACGAGATTGCTTTGGCAAGGAAGGCAAAGGAGAATCCAAAGAACTTCTTCAAATACATGAAGTGCAAAAGAGTAACGAAAGATGGAATAGGGCCTCCTAAGTATCAACAAGGTCATCTATGTGCGGATCCACAAGAGATGTGTGAGATCCTAATTTGATATTTCGAAACAGTATTTACTTTTGGGAAAGGCATGGAAGTTAGGGAACTTCTGGAAATAAATAGTGATGTCCAGTGAAGTGTACATATTACAGGAAAGAGGCGTTGCAAGGTAGATAAATTCCCGCGACCTGATGAAATGTATCCCAGGATGTTGTGGAAGACTCATGAGGAAAATGTAAATCCTCGAGCAGAGATATTTGAATCATAAAGAGCCACAGGAAAGTTGCCTGAATATTGGAGGGTGGAAAATGTTGTGCCTTTGTTGAAGAAGAGCTGCATGGAAAACTGTGGGAACTGCAGGCCGGGTAAGCTTAACGTCTGTAGTGGGTAAGTAATCTGAGAGACAGGATATAGGATATACAGGCATTTAGAGAGGCAGAGAGTGATTAGGGAAGTCAGCATGGCTTCACGAGTGGAAAATCATGTCGCACGGAATTGATTATGTTTCTTGAACGGGTATCAAAGAAAGTAGATGAGGGCAGCACAGTCAACGTTGTCTTCATGGACGACAGCAAAGACTTTGACTGGGTATCACATGGTAGGTTTTTGCAGCAGATTACATCTCCAGTGAGAGGTAGGCAATTGGATACAAAATTGGCTTGATGACAGAAGACAGTGTGGTTGTAGATGGTTATTCTTTTTTCAAACTGAATGCCTGTCACCAGCGGGGTGCCTCAGGGATCGGTGTTGGTCCATTGGTATTTGTCATTTATATTAATGATTTGAATGAGAATTGAGGAGGCATGGTTAATATGTTTGGAAATGACAATAAGATTGGTGGCATAATGGACAGTGAAGAAGATTATCTAGGATTCGAACGGGATGTTGATTAATTGAGTCAGTGGGTTGATGAATGGCAGACGGAGTGTGATTTAGATGAATGAGAGATAATGCATTTTGGGAAATCGAACCATGCAGGACTTAATTAATGATAGGGCGTTGGGTAGAGGTATAGAACAAAGAGGTATAGAACAAAGAGATCTAGGTGTACAGATTCATAGCTTCTCGAAAGTGGAGTCAAAGGTGGACAGCTTGGTGAAGAAAGCATTCGGCTTTCATTGGTCAGAATATTGAATTCATGAGTTGGGGCGTTTTCCTGAAGTTCTACAAGACATTATTAAGGCCACACTTGGAATGTGTTTTAGTCACCATATTATGGAAAATATATTATTAAACTAGAAAGAGTGCAGAAAAATGTAATGGGACGCTACTGGGACTAGATTGTGTTATAAGGAGAGGCTGGATATTCTGCGAACTTTTTCCTTGGAGTGTAGGAGGCTTAGCGATGATCTTATGGCGGTTTATAAGATAATAAGGGGTATAGATGAGGTAAATAGTCAACATCTTTTCCCAGACTTATGGGAGTCTAAACCTGTGTGACCCAGTGACTCTGACTGTATGACTCTGTGAGAGTCTGACTGTGTGTGTAAGTGTGTGCCTGTGAGCGTGTGTGCCTATGTGTGTGCTCACGGGTGCATGGCTGCGTGTATGTGAGAGAATGAGTGAGTGTGACAACGTGTGAGCATGCCTGTGTGTGTAGTTGTGTGTGTATGGTTGTGTGTGTGTGAGAGAGAGAGCATGTGAGTGCATGTGTATGTGTGTGCGTGAATCTCTCTGAGTTTCAGTCGGTGTAAGAGTAAGTGTGTATCATGGTGTGTGTGGTTGTATGTGTGTGTGTGAGAGAGAGAGACTCTGAGCGTGATTGTTTGTGTGACTGTCAATGTGTATGTACTTAAGTGTCTGAGTTTGAGACTTTGTGCGTGTGTGTGCGTGAGAGAGAAGAGAGAGAGAGAATGTGTGTTCATGTGTGTGACTGACTGCGCCACTGTGTGTGTTGATGAGGTTGTTGATGTGACGGAATGAGTGAAGGTGAATGTGTGAGTGTTTGAGAGTGTGTGTTAGTGAGTGCGTGTGACTAAGTGTGAATGTGTGCGAGTGTGACTGTGTGTGATTGCGAGAGTATTTGCTTTTGATTGTTTTTAAGCTTATGAGTGTGTGACTTTTTGTGCCTGTATTTGTATGTGCTTGAGAGCGCATTTGAGTCCATTTGTGTGAGCGTATGTGTTTGAGTGTCAATGCGTTTGAGAGCGTAGGCGAGTTTGTGGATGTGAGTTGTTTACGTGTGTGTGTGTGTGTGTGTTTGTGTGCGTGCGCATTACATTGTGTGTGAGGGTGAATGTCTATCTCTGTAAGTGTGTGAGTCGGAGTGTCTCGTGTGTCTGTGTATGTATGTTTGTGTGTGAGTGTCACCGTGCCTCTCTGTGGTTGCTTTAGAGATTGCTGGTGTGACTGAATGAGTGAGCGTGAATGTGTAAGTGCTTGTGAGTGTTGGTGAGCGTGTGCGACTGAGTGTGATTGTGTGCAAGTGTGTGTGTGTGTGACTTTTTTGTAAGAGAGTGCGTGAGTAAATTTCTGCGTATGTGTGGGAGAGTTTTATTTCATTTGTGTTTCACTGAGTGTGCCTGTGTGAGGTCACTTGTGTGAGTGTGAGCATAGTGTGGTGGGTGAGCGTTTATGAGTTTATGAGTGAGTGTGGATGTACGTGAGTTTGCGTGTGAACCTGTGGGCGTTTGAGTGTGTGTTCCTGTGTGAGATTTTGTGAGTATCCATGCGTGAATGCTTGTCAGTGTGTGATTGATTGTTTGTGAGTGCATGCGTGGGTGTGAGTCTGCGAGAGTTTGTGTGTGTGTGCGTGCGTGCCTGTGAATGTTAGTATGACTGATTCTGAGTTCCTTTCTTGTCTGTGTTTTTGGAACTATGCGTCCCTTTGAGCGTGCATGTGTGGCTCTGTTTATTTCAGAACCTGGGAGCCTGTGTGTGTGAATGTGAGCGTGACTGCGTGTGCAACTAATAGTGTGTTTGATTGCACGTGCAAACAAGCGTGTGCCATTATAAGCCTGTGTGTGGGCGTGCGTGTGCCACTGTGTAATTGTGTGAGTGTGACTGGGTGCAATTGTGTGAGTATGCGTGTGTGTGTGTGTATGTGTGTGTTTGTGTGTGTTAGTGCTTCTGTATGAGTGTGCCTCTGTCTGTAATTATGTGTGTGTGTGTGTGTGTTCGTGGCACTGTGAATGTCACCGTGTGCGCGAGAGTAAGTTTATGTGTGTGTGTGTGTGTGTGTGTGTATGTGTCTGACTGCGACCGTAATTATGTGTGAGTTGAATCTGAATGAGTAAATGTGTCTGTGCGCATATGTCTGAGTGTTCGTGTGTGAAAGCATGCGTGTTTGAGCGTGACTCTGTGTGAGCGTACTTGGTTTGTGCGTGTGTGAGTGTGTTTCAGTGCGTGTGTGGGTGTGCGAGTGTGATCGTGATGATTATGAATGTGTGCATAAGTGTGTGTGTCTGTCTGTGTGTGCGTATGTGTTAGTGATTCTGTTTGAGTTTGTCTATATGTGTCAGTGTATGTGCATGTGTTTATGTGTGTCTCTGCCTGTCTCTTGTGTGTGTCATTGTGTGAGAGAATGTAAGTCTGTATGTGGATGTACGTGTGAGTATGTCTATGTGTGTGACTGTGTGATTGTGCGTGTGCCACTGCATTTGTGGGTGTTTGAGTGTTAGCATGTTAATGTGTGAACGATCGTGACTGTGTGTGAGTTAGAGTGTGTGTTCCTGTGTGAGATTTTGTGAGTTTCTGTGCGTGAATGCTTGTGAGTGTGTGACATACCCACAAATATAGTGGCACACACAAACGGCATGTGATTGTGAATCTGTACGAGTAAGGGTGTGAGTGTGCGTGTGTGTGTGAGTGAGTGCCTGTGTGAGCTTGGCTATCTGTGAGTGTGTAACTCGGTGCGTGGGGGAATGTATGTGTGTGTGTGCATTTAAATGTGCACGTGTGTCTCTGACCATGACTATGTGTGAGTGACTGTGTGTGTCTGTGTATGTGTGTGTTTATGTGTGAGAGAGAGAGTTTGTGCGGGTCACTGCATTGGTGCTTGAGTGACTGTTTTTGTGTGCGATTGGATGTGTGTGTGTCTGAGTGGGTGCATACATGCGTGTGTGCATGAGTGTTGGTGTGTGTGGGTGAGGGTATGGGTCTGTGTGGGTGTGCTATGTGTGAGGGTTTGTTTAGGAGTGTGCGTTTTTGAGGCTGTCTATGTTAGTTCATGTGTGCAGGTGTGCATAGTATGTGCGCATGTGTGTGTTTGATTTTGAATGTGTGTTGGGTGAGTGCGTGAGTGCGAGAGTTTGCATGTGACTCGCTGTCTGTGTGAGAGTGTTTATGAGTTGTGTTTGGGTGTGAGTGGGTGCGTGAGAGAGTGCATGTAGACATGCGGGTATGAGTATCTATGTGTGAATTTGTGTGTGTGTGTGAGACTATTTGCGAGTTTGACTGTGTGTGGCAGATTGTCCCTTTGTGTCCGAGTGTGTCTGTATGCATCAATGTGTGCGAGTGTACGTGTCAATGTGTCCAGTTGGAGTGTGACTGTCTCGACGAGTGAGCATGCGTTTGTGTGTGTGGGTTTGAGTGTGTGTGTGTGCTTGACTGTCTGTGTGTTTAATAATGTTTGTGAGAATGGTTCTGTTTGTTAGAGAGTATGGACACGATATTCCCAGTATGCTGCGCTACTCGAGTAGAAGAGCGAGCTGGGAAATTTAAGCAGGAATCCAAAAATGTCAGAGCTCCACAATTTTCCCAGTCCATTCATTTGAGCGGGTTCGGGCACTTTCCCCCCATCTCATGTTTGCCCCACTGCGGCGTAACGTCACGTTGGCGTCATTTATAACTGTCAGGAACTGGCGTGGCAGCACTGAAAAGAAGAGAGGCGGTAATTTTATGGAGATGCAGCATCCGGAGAGCGGCGCGTGGCGGGGGGGGGGGGGGGGGGTTGGGGGGGGGGGGGCGGGGGGGGGCGGGTGCTCGGGGGAGGGGGGGAGGTGGGGGGCGTGCTTCCCCTTGCTGCAAATGTGCTGTGATGTTGTGGATTTCACTGAGCGCTGGAGTACTGGAGGGGAGGGGTGGTCGACATGACGTTCGAGTGCTCCACAGGTTTGGTGGCTACTGTTTTCCAGGTCCAGGGATGCTGAATTGGATTGGCTGCACAGAAACGCCCCAAGGGTGCCACATGAAGTCCACCACGAACCATATGTCCTCTGGACAACCCAGTGGGGAGGAGGGGAGGGGTTTGCCGGGGAGGGGGGGGGGGTGGGGGGTGGGGGGGGGGGGGGGCGGGGGGCGGTGTTGAGGAGGCAGAAATCCACGGTCTACATGATGCTCTGGTCTTTCGAGGGTCTGTCAGATGCCATTTTCTGGCATCGGCTCTGACTAAGCAATGAGACAACGTGGCACCATTGTGTGGACCTCACAGACCAGGCACCTCAGGGGTTCAGAGAACACCCGCTCCCAACGGAGGTTAATGTCACAGCCACCCTCAAACTTTAAACCAATGGCTGCATCCAGACATCAGGAGAATTTCACCGGCATACATGCACAAGTGCATCTCTCAGGTTCTGGATGCCCTGCATGCACGGGAAGGCTAATACTTACATTTTGACTTTTCTCAGGCCCAACAAAAAGCCTGGGCTGCAGGACTCGCCGCCTTAGCTAGCTCATCCCATGTTCTGGATGGTCCGAAGATGGCCCTGCATTTCATGTGAGATGAGGGGCAGCATTTTATTGATGGGAAAAGTATGCACTCTCTCAAAGTTCACGTAGTCTTCGACCACAAGCTCATCATCATGCACTCAAGGAGTTTGCAGCGACATTGTATCCTCTGGGGTTCGGACATCCCCGGTCTCCTTGCGGGACAATCCAGGCTGCCGGGAATGGGAATGGTCATGACTGAGCACTTGGTTGTTGACGCCTGTGCAGAGGCCAGAGAACGAAGCAGAGACCTATTGCAATGAGGTCCGGATGCTATCTTGCGCATCATGGACGTGTGTATTGGGCTCCTTCAGCTGCCCTCAGATACAGCCCCGTGCGGGTCTCCCACATCTTTGCTGTGTGATATCTGCTCCACAACCTGTCGCAGCAGCGGGGAGAGCTCCTGGGGTGGAGGAGGAAGAATAGGAGGAGGCAGAGGATGCAGGGGAGGCGACAAAAGTGAGTGCCCGGCATGATAGGGTGGGAAGGGAGGCAGTCATCCCCCCTATTTTTATCACTACCTGGCGAGCAGTCCCGCGGCTGCTAAGCACATGGCCACCACACCTCGGGGGACGTTGCAGCCCCACACCCCAAAACCCCGAAACTCTAACCTCAGACTACCCGCACTGCCCATCCATTCCTCCAACATTCTGCATCCACTGCCCCGGCACCCAAACTCCCACGCCCCTCCAACCCCATGTGTCCAAGCGACATCACACACCGGTAAGGGGCCTAGGTTGGTTGTGCTAGGAAACCTTTACTCAAGGGCTGGAGGACGTTGACGACTGGCTATGAGGGACACTGTGATGCTGCCCTGGTGCCACACAGGTCTGGCTCCTACCTCTTATTTGACTGCACACTGGCGACTCCACCCATCAATTAGTATGTGTAGTGGGCTCCAGTGGCTTGGGCAGTAACCCTGGGGTTTGGGATGTGTGGGGGCAGAGACTGGAAGGCTGGTGTTTGACACAGTGTGCGGTGGAGGCTGAAGAAACCAGGGCGTGCAGTCACGAACGTTTGGCCGAGGAGTTGCTATCGAATGGCATGGCAACCTCTGTCTCAAACGATTGGTTCAGGTTATGCGGATCTCTGTGTGGGGGATTATCAGAGACAGATTCGTCTTAGCTTCGATTAAGTCTTCTATTAAGAGACTTTTGGATAGGTTCATGGAGGTTAGTAAGATAGAGGGTTATAAATGAGCCGAGAAGGTAAGGACATTGTTCGGTGCAACTTGTGGGCCGAAGGGCCTGTTTGTGCTGTAGCTTTTCTACGTTCTATGTTCTACTAGCTGTGGGTTCAATAATATTTAGAATGACACTCATGGAACAATTAACAAAACTCTGCCCTTCATCCCTGCCCTCTTGTTGACCCTGTTGCTTCTTAATGTTATGATATCTATTGTTGCATCTAAGTATCCCTCCAGGATGCACATCGGAGTTGGAGGCATCCAGTTGTGGCCTGCGTCCCATGGGCTGTGATTCCCTCGTCGGGTGTCACCGGGGTGGAGGGGTGGGTGAGGTGGGGAGGGGGGGGCGGCTGGAGCGCTCTGGCCTACTTGTGGATGACACTGATGTATCCATACCACGTTGTTCATCCCAGTGCCGAGATATTACCTGGCGTGAGGAGGCGGAAGTCAGGAAGTCTGAGGATGTCCTGAGTCTCCGAGGTGGAAGACCCTGGCTCTGGCTCCAGCATTTCATCCTCCCTTGGTGTGCCCATGGGCCCCGGGGAAACTCCATGGGACGGCGAGGCAGCTAGACTGTACTACAAAAGCCTCAGTATCACTTGGTTCTGGCAGTTCTTTAGGCTCACATGCATCTGCCCCATGATGTTCGATTCTACAGCACTGGCCCTCTGACACTGGGCCAATGTCTGGAGCTCCTTCGCTGCAGAATTATGTGTGCGAGCCAAGCTCCGGGGCCCTGAAAAGTCGCCTTGTGACTACGTTTTCGGGACCCACAGGCCCAGCGTGCTGTGTGTCCAAAATGAATCCGAGACCCGTGGCCAAGGACTGATGTGCCTCCAGAATCCCAGTGACACCCTTGGCCGTGGCGCACTGTATCTATCGGATTCCTGCACTCTGTCACACAAGGGGACAATTTCCCAATGCGGATAACACCTTGCAAATTTGGCCTGGTTGCCATGCAGAGCCGGCACCACCTCCAATGCCAACACGAGGCTGGATACCTCAAAGGAGCCTTGCAGTCAGTGCAGGGTTGCTGACACCCACTCCACAATTACCTGGGTTTGCTGATGCATCTCCATCAGTTTCAGGATGACCGATTCCACATACCCGGCACCTGGCTCGGGGCAGTAGAACCCTTGCCTGCAGCAGAATTCCACGCGCCCTTGTCCTCGGACGTACCCAGCTCCAGCCGATGTGCATCAGCGGCTATGTTGTGCTCACCAATAAGTGACCCAGATGACTCAGCAAGAACATGTATCACCTTGGTGATCGAATGTGCGTTGGTGGATTGTGTGGTGCATGCCTGTGGAGTATTGCCGGTGATGCCCTGGAAGGATTGCTCAGAGCCCTCCGACCAGATGTGATCAGAGCTATCCCGTGCCGTCTCAGATGACACGTGGGAAGGGGGCTCTGGGGAATCAGGGTCATCTCCTGTAACAAAGGACACAGGTTAATGGAAGTGATGGACAGGTTGATAGTGTCATGGAGGCAGAGAGCAATACAGCATGGAAACAAGGCTCTTCAGCCCAACCGATGCCAACCGACCATGGTGCCCTCCCAGCAAGCTCCAATTGCCTGCGTTTGCCACATATCATTCTAATCCTTTCCCATCCATGTACTGATCCAATTTAAATGTTGTTATTGTACCAACTCAATCACTTTCTCTGGTGGCTCATTTCATACACGCACTACGATCTGTGTGAAGAAGTTGCTCCTCAGTTCCCTTTAAAATCTTTTCCCCCGCTCCTTAGATCTATGCCCTCTATTTTTCAATTCCCCTTGCTGGGGATAGAAGACTTTTGGTGTTCATCCTCATTATGCCCCTCATGATTTCATACACGTCAGTAAGATCGCCCCTCATTATCCTATGTTACAAGGAAAAAAGCCCTGGACAGGCCACCCACTCCCTCTAACTCAGACCCACTTTGTTCACGGAAAATTTCTTGTAAATGTTCTTTGCACTCGTTCCACTGATTCAATGTTTTTCCAATAACAGAGTGACCAAAACTGTGGACAATACTCCAAGGGAAGCCCCACCAACGCGTTGTACAACTATAACTTAATGTCCCAACTCCTATAATCAATGCCCTGACTGATGGAGGCAAGTGTGGTGGTCGCTAAATGTTTCTCGGCAGCATCTAATGAGACCTTGCGACTTGGGTTCAGCTGATGCTCACTTGCTTGCAAAACGCCGACCTGGTTGTCCATCATCATTTTTGTTGCGGCTCACCCACCAACTCCATGGCGCATTGCTCCAAAACTGTGAGCAGGCGAAGATTCGGGGCATTACCTCCAGTTTTCGCACACTCCCGCCTATTGTGGAGGTTTACAGCATGGAAACAGGCCCTTCGGCCCAACGTTGGCTCTGCCGCCCCAGCATTAACCACGAGGCAATTCCCAAATGTTTGCATTTGGCCCATATCCCTCTATACCCATTTTACCCATGTAACTTTCTAAATGTTTTCGAGAAGACAAAATTCTACACATCTCTAGAAGTGCCTCTGGCACCTCGTCCCAGACACTTGCCACCCTCTAAATAAAAAGAAATCCCCTCTGGACACCTTTGTTTCTCTCCCTTCTCACCATAAACCTATGCCCCCTAGTTTAAGACTCCCCTTCCTTTGGAAAAATATATTGGTTATCTACCTGCTCCATGCCCCTCATTATTTTATAGACCTCGAGAAGATCATCCATTAGCCTCCTCTGCTCCAGGCAAAACGTTCCAATCTATCCAGCCTCTCCTCATACTTCAAACCATCAAGTCCCAGTAGCATTCTAGAAAATATTTTCTGCTCTCTTTCTAGTTTAATCATATCCTTTCTGTAATAGGGTGACCAGAACTGTATACAGTATTCCAAGCATGGCCTTACTAGTCTTGTACAATGTGAAAACGACATCCCAACTTCTGTCTTCAAAATTTTGGCCAATTAACCACAGCATGCCCAATGCCTTCTTCACCAACCTATCCACATTTGACTCCACTTTCAAGGAGCTATGAACCTTCTTACTGCAGTTCTTTCTTTTACAACAAAGGACAGTGTTATCCTGCTGGGCATTGTGGCGTGGGGGTATTGGAAGCCTAAGAAATGGAAGGGAACAAGTGTAGGGTGTGTCATGGTGGCAAGCACTCGATTGGGCTGTATCAGTACAGTGGCTCCCCACTCTGGGGTTTTGACTGGGGGTTGACATGGGGGTTACAGGATGGTGAACGGCCACGGAGTGTCTGTCAGTGGTTTGAAAATGCAGGTGCGACACATGGTACTGGGAATGGATGCTCAGACTTCCTGCCTGATGGAGATCATTCACTTTCTTCTGGCACTGATTGTCAGTGCATGGCCACTTACAGCTGTAGCCGCAGCCTTTGACTGACCGCCACCTGGGTCGATGGCCTTCGATGGGGTACAGCAACTCGCACCTCTTCTCAATGGCTTCAAGCATCTGGGTCTGCTCTGCATGAGAAACCTCGGGGCGTTCCTTCTCTGCGCCATTTACACGGCATGACTGCCTGTGTGTCGATACTTGCAGGGTATATAGAGCTCTGCTTTGTTACGGGAGTCCAGCTGCAGTCAGCTTGGCTCACTCACGCGCCTGTTTACTCAATTCCGGGTAGATTTATGCAGATAGTATGAACACTTTCAATTGAAGGGAGCCTAGACGTCCGTTACAAGTGTACTGATCGGCTTAACGCAGCCAGGCACGACGTCTGGTGGAGATGGGGGGGGGGGTGCAAGCGTGCTGGTCTTTAAAAAGGGGAATGCATGATGGGAGGGGAGTGGCTTACACGCCCGCGCTGTGTGGGAGAAGGGAGCATTTAGCACAGTGCTGTGTGTGTGTGTGGGGGGGGGGGGCGGTGGGGGATTGGAGGCCAGCAATTTCCTTGGGATGAGGGATGATAGGCAGGGGTGCAGGGGCTTTGAGAGGCCAGAGATGATTGGGGCGGGTTGGGGGGCGCATGGGTAGGGATCGGGGTGAGAGGTCAGCTTTGCCCAGTGGAAGCAAGGGGCAGAGATGTCCATGGGGGAATATGCCAGTAATTTGCCTATCCAAATTCGCCCAATATACTGGCAGGGGAATGTCCTGCATTCCCGTCGGTTGGGCACTTGTTATTTTTGGAAATCGCGTTCATGGAGCGGGAATGGGGAAGGGGAAGTTGTGTGGTGGTGGGTGTTTTCAGGCTCTGCATTAATGCGAACAAACAGAGATTTTGGGAAATAGACAGAGAATTGGACAATCAGGTGGACATATCATGGAGGGATTGGATCAGGTGAATAAGTAAATTGAGGGTTTTCCAGAGCAGCTGGTGACGGAGGTCAGTGAGCAGAAGGATGATGGGTACATGGAATTTGGTGAGAGTTGGAATATGGACAGGAGAGTTTGGGATGTGCTTTGACTCAGCAGCTTTGCAACTGGGAGGCTGGTCAGCAGAGATTTGGAACAGTTGCAGATTTCGTAATGGCGGCTGGGGGGAAGCAGAGGATGATATTCCAGAGGTGACAGTGAGCAGGATTAATGATGAAGTAGATAAGAGGTAGGTAGATAGATGGGGGCAGCAATCATCTCAGAGTCAAAGCGGTAACAGAGGTTGCAATCAGTCCAAAGTAGCCTCACGTATAGGAATGGTGTCAGTGGATAGGGAACAACGATTTGGAGTGGAAAGGAAGTCAATGTCTATGTTCCTAATACTGAAATTACAAAGAAATACAATGAAACATGGTTTACAAATATAAACTCTCAGACAGAGATTTATCTGATACCACGATGGGAGCAATGCAAATAATCTGAACTATCAAAAACACTGAAACAGTTTTCAGTGTTGCGAAGGGTTCATTAATATAGTGACACAGCAGTAACAATAACAACAGTGGCAGTGCAGAGCAAATGGCCAGATCAATAATCGGGTAGAACAGGATGTATATAGCTGGGCAGGGAAACTTACCAGGGACACCAACAATAGCCAGGATAGGATAGTAAAATCCTTGAATAAACCAGAGTACATAATGGATCCGCCTTTCCAAAGATAGACTATCAAACCTGCCATTTGACAGCGAGAAAAGACCGGATTTAAAATCCTTGCCCAATTTTGGAGCATTCCAATCCATTGTTCTCAGGTTCTGATCCATTGTTGAACCATTCCAGTCGATTGTTCCCAGATTCTGATCCATTGTTGGAACATTCCAGTCCATTGTTCTCAGATTCTGATCCATTGTTGGAACATTCCAGTCCATTGTTCTCAGATTCTGATCCATTGTTGTAACATTCCAGTCCATTGTTCTCACATTCTGATCCAATGTTCGAGCATTCCGGTCCATTTTTCTAAGATTCGGATCCATTGTTGGAACGTGCCAATCCGTTGTTTTCAGATTCTGATCCACTGATGGAACATTCCAGTTCATTGTTCTCAGATTCTGATCTCTTTTCCGCCTTTCAGTGCTGACACTGATCCCCGGTTGGTGTCGGAGTTGACGCTCCCGCTGACTCTATGGAATAACACACTGAAGAGAATAGCTTACAAATAGAAGAGGGAAAATCTCCAGTGACACTGACTCGATCCGTGGAGACTGACATTAATCACAAAAACTACACAAACAGTTTCAGTTAACCCCGTTCAATCCAGCACTATTTATATGTCAAAGTGTTACACTTACTCGATCTACATGGGATGGTGAAGGTCAGGGAGGGATTGCGAGGTGGAAATAACAGAGGGTCCGATCATAATCTTTCAATCTTCATTGGACATCGGAGTAAACCCTTTGTTATTATGGTTGTGGATTTTAGATAGTTTAACATTATTCAGGATTGATCGAGACTGCTGAAATCTAGGCTGCTGTTAACCCTTACCACTTGTTGAACACTATTATATACAGAACACCCTCAGCAAGAAGCTTCACATCGAATTATCTCTCAGTGTTACATACAGAACAGCCTCAGGAAGAAGCTTCACATAGAATTATCTCTCAGTGTTATGGACAGAACAGCCTTGACAAGAGGCTTCGCATAGAATTATCTCATTGTTGTGCACGGTACAATCTTAGCAAAAGGCTTCACATGGAACTATCTCAGTTATTTCTATTTTCTTGTTGGAAAGTGACAGTCCATTTACGAGCCCCAGTTCGGTTTACAGCCTTAGTCTGGAAATCACAGGAATGACTGGCTGTGACAATTAATGCGTTCGAACAACAACTTGTGAAGTAGTAAATATTTGTATATTCATACATTGATAATAACATGTGGTGACATTTTCTCGCCCTTTCTTCACTGAGTTGATTCTGGATAATTTTCGACACTTTGTGCAATTCCATCTCACACTCACCGCCCCCTCCTGATTTCAGAGTATCACTGTTTCTCCTAACTATTCTCACCCCGATTGCAAAGTATCCCACTCACTCCTCACCCCTCCACCCCTCGATTGCAGACTTTCCAACTCACCCGCTTCACCCCAATACAGAATCTCCGACTCCCCGTCCGCCAGATTTCAGAGTATCCACTCACTCCTCCCCAGGATTGCAGAGTTTCCCTGCAACCTCTCTGCCCGATTCGAGAGTACCCCTGTTAGCCCTCAGCCCCTCCCCCCGATTGCAGACTGTCCCTCTCACCACTCACCCCCCTCTTCCGATTTCAGAGGATCCCACTCACCACTTCCTCCCATTACCCGACGACTGCAGGGTATCCCTCTCACTCCTTCCCGCTGATCATAACTGCAGCACATTCATCAGCACCCTTGCCAGGCTTGCCCTGGCTTCCCCCTCATTACAACGAAGCAAACAGCATGTAATCTGGCTGGAATGGCCTCTTCGGTGCGGGACGCACACAGATTGCCAGCAGCTGAACTCTCTCAACAGGGCAGAGCTCAATTTATACCCCAATGATGGACAGTTATGGAAGGTGGACGGCAGGATGTCTGTCAGAAGAACTACACCGAGATTTTCTGAGGGAAAACTGCTACCTCGATGCGTTGTTGGAGAGGAGGGGTGCATTCCTATCCCCGTCGAGCCAGTGATAGGGAAGACGGAGAGCGGTCTGGGAGGAGGCTGAGGTGGCAGTCATTTGACGTGCACTGGCGTGGAGGGATGGACAACAATGAGGGAGAAAAATCAAGACGCCATTCCCACAGCAAGGCTGAGTGTCCATATTGTCCTTGTATCGTTCTCCTATGTGACCCCTGTTATGTGAATTCCTCTCTCCCCAACAAAGTTCAGGCTTCCAGACCTGACCCCCCAAAAGCTGCTACTCAAATACCTATCGGTCCCATGTGCACTTTTCGCAAAAAAGAAGTAAATGCTTCCCCTCCAGGGACATCCGGCCGTGGATGTAGCCACGGTAGGGGGCCAGAGAATGGGGCTGGACGACACACCCTGTTGACCACTGCCTGGATCTTCTGATGGCAGGTTTGGACAGACCTAGGAGCAGGTTCACAAGGATGTCCTCCGCTTTCGGCTCCCCCTCCTCACCAGTGCAGATCAGCAGCGTGGGACTGACGTGCAAACAAAACTTCAGTAAAAAGATCTTTTAGACAACGCAGATGTGAGTATCGCATTTAACATCGACGTGGTCCAGGGACTCTGCAAGATCGCTAAGGGGTAACATGTGAACCGGTGTAGTTTATGGGTGGATGGATCTTCTGTGAACACTAGCCTCAGCCCCTGGTCCCGGAAGTAGTGGGGAAGGAACCATACAGGGAACGCTCCCTTGGCATTCCAGCGCCAGACAGCAAAAAGTGTGGATGCACGCAAAAGCACAGAGAGGAAGGTGTGCCGCAAGGTGCCATGCAGAAAATCCCTCTGTGCAGTGCCAAAGGGCAACGAGGGAACTTCCGTGAAGCGGCCCAAACAGTGGGGCGGCCGACCCTGAAATTAGTGTTTGAGCTTGGGACCAATGTAAAATTCAATCCTGGCGTTACTACGATCAAACGGGATCCCACCGTATAGATGCCCGTCCTCGAGCCCACATGTGGTGTGGGGTCAGAGCACAACCATTCTAAGATTACAGGTTATTGGATAAACATATGGATGATATTGGAATAGTGTAGATTAGAGGGGTTTAGATTGGTACCACTGGTCGGCGCAACATCGAGGGACGAAGGGCCTGTGCTGCGCTGGAATGTTCTATGTTCTATGGCATCAGCCACTAGCTGACTGTCCACTACCACGCGCTCTGCCAGCTGGTGGGGAATCATCCAGCCCCACCCCTCCGCCACCCAACGGGTCCCCTGATCACCCTGGCAGCTTCAGCCAACCTCTCCCCATTCGCCAGAATTTGTATTGGCGGAGTAGCGGACTATTGAGCAGTGGGTACTAGAAAACAGTCGCTACCCCAGACGGGGGAGAGCTGAGGCGTCAGGCCACCATGTCCCAGATTTTAATAGGTTCTGGTAAAAGACAAGCAAGGCCTGCAAGGAGCCCCAGAGACTCCTCAGGCCTATGGACAGGATTTGTTGTGGGGAAGACTTGCACAAAACTTGCATAGACGCAGTCACATCTTCCAGAAGATGGGCCTTTGGAAGACACCCTCCGTGTTCCAGTGAAGACAAGAGTCCAGCAGAGGGCAGTAGAGCGGTGACGCTCCTTGGCTGTTTCGAGGAATATTTGCATAGGCGCAGTCAATACTTCCAGAAGGTGATTTGTGGATGAGCTGTTGTAAAAGAACAATTCAACTCCGAACATTATTTTGCTGTTTCCCTCCTTGCCTCCTCCCCTCGGTAAGGATCACAAGCAAGGGAAATGTGAGTTGAGATTCTTTTATCATTTGACCTGCATAAGGGCAGTGTGGCAGACAGAGCAGTGGTATGTTCCTCTTGCAAGATGTGGGCTATTAGGGAGCAATCTCGTCTCCCTGACAATTTTGGCTGTACGAAGTGTGTCCAGCTGCAGCTCCTCACAGACCGCATTGTTCGGTTGGAGCAGCAGATCAACGCACTCCTGAGCATATAGGGGGCATAGAGTCCAATAGACACCAGTTACATGGAAGTTGTCATAACATAGGTTCAGTCAGGTAGATGGGTGACGACCAGGACAGGCAGGCAAGTAGTGCGGGAGTCTCCTGTGGCTTTTCCCCTTTCAACCAGGTATAGCAAAGAACAAAAAACAAGACAGCACAGGAACAGGTCCTTCGGCCCTCCAAGCCTGCGCCGCTCATGTGCCCAACTAGACCATTCGTTTGTATCCCTCTATTCCCAGTTTGTTCATGTGGCTATCTAGATAAGTCTGTAATGATCCTAGCGTGTCCGCCTCAATCACCTTGCATGGCAGCGCATTCCAGGCCTCCACCACCCTCTGTGTAAAATACGTCCCCCTGACATCTGTGTTATACCTCGCCCCTCTCACCTTGAACCCGTGACCGCTTGTGTTCGTCACCTCCGACCTGGGAAAAAGCTTCCCACTGTTCACTCTATCTATGCCCTTCATAATTTTATACACCTCTATTGGGTCGCCCATCATCCTCCGTCCTTCCAGGGAGAACAACCCCAATTTACCCAATCTCTCCTCATAGCTAGGACCCTCCATACCAGGCAACATCCTGGTAAAGCTTTTCTGTACTCTCTCCAAAGCCTCCACGTCCTTCTGGTAGTGTGGCGACCAGAACTGGATGCAGTATTCCAGATGTGGCCTTACCAACGTTCTACACAGCTGCAACATCATATGCCAACTTTTACATTCTATGCGCCGTCCAAAAGGCAAGCATGCCATATGCCTTCTTCACCATCCTCTCCACCTGTGCTGCCATCTTTAAGGATCTGAGGACTTGTACACCCAAGTCCCTCTGTGTGTCTATACTCCTGATGGTTCTGCCATTTATTGCATAGCTCCTCCTTACATTAGATCTATCGAAATGCATCACTTCGCATTTATCTGGATTAAATTCCATCTGCCATTTCTCTGCCAAATGTTCCAGCCTATCTATATCCTGCTGTATTCTCTGACAATTTTCATCACTATCCGCAACTCCAGCAATCTTTGTGTCGTCCGCAAACTTACTGATCACACCAGCTACATCTTCTTCCAAATCATTTATATATATCACAAACAGCAGACGTCCCAGTACAAAGCCCTGCGGAACACCACTAGTCACAGTCCTCCATCCGGAAAAAGACCCCTCCACTGTTACCCTCTGCCTTCTATGGCTGAGCCAGATCTTCACCCATCTAGCTAGCTCATCTTTTATGCCTTGAGATTTAACCTTTTGCACCAGCCTGCCATGAGGGACCTTGTCAAACGCTTTACTAAAATCCATATAGACGACATCCACGGCCCTTCCCTCATCAATCGTTTTTGTCACCTCCTCAAAAAACTCAACCAAATTTGTGAGGCATGACCTCCCTCGTACAGAACCATGCTGTCTATCGCTAATGAGATTATTCAGTTCTCAATGTGCATATATCCTATCTCTAAGAATCTTCTCCAACAATTTCCCTACCACGGATGTCAAGTTCACCAGCCTATAATTACCCAGGTTACCGTTCTTAAATAACGGGACCACATTTGCTATCCTCCAACCCTCTGGGACCTCACCTGTGTCCAGCGAAGAGACAAAGATTTCTGTTAGAGGCCCAGCAATTTCATCTCTTGCCTCCCTGAGGAGTCGAGGATAGATGCCATCTGGCCCTGGGGGTTTGTCTGTCTTAATGTTTCCTAAAAGAACTAACACTTCCTCCCTTGTAATTGAGATTTTTTCTAACGGGTCAACACATCTCTCTGAGACACTATCAGTCAACATGTCCCACTCCCTTGTGAATACTGATGCAAAGTATTCGTTTCGAATCTCACCTACTTCCTTTGGTTCTAAGCATAATTCCCCTCCTTTGTCCCTGAGAGGTCCGATCATTTCCCTAACAACCCTCTTGTCCCTAACGTATGTATAGCATACCTTAGGATTCTCCTTAATCCTGTCTGCCAAGGACATTTCATGACCCCTTTTTGCCCTTCTAACTCCCTGTTTGAGTTCTTTTCTACTTTCTCTGTATTCCTCCAGTGCTCCATCTGTTTTTAGCTGCCTGGACCTCAAGTATGCCTCTTTTTTATTTTTGATTAGACCGACAATTTCACTGGTTATCCACGGCTCTCGAATCCTACCTTTTCTATCCTTCCTCTTTACAGGCACATGCCTGTCCTGCAGTTCTATCAACTGCTCCTTAAAAGACTCCCACATGCCAGATATGGATTTACCCTCGAAAAGCCTCTCCCAATCAAGAGCCACCAAATCCGGCCTAATCCGGCTGTCGTTAGCCTTCCCCCAATTCAGCACCTTACCCACAGGTTAACACTCATCTTTTTCCATTACTATCATACAGTTTACAGAATTGTGGTCACTATTTGCCACATGTTACCCTACTGAAACATTGATGACCTGACCGGGCTCATGCCCCAGTATTAGGTCCAGTATAGCCCCCTCTCTAGTTGGACTGTCAACGTATTGTTCCAAAGAACCATCCTGTACGCATTTTATAAATTCTTCCCCGTCCAGGCCCCCAGCCCTAAGCGATTTCAAGTCTATTCAAGGGAAATTCAAGTCTCCCACTACAACAACCCTATTTTTTCTGCACATGTCCAGAATCTCCTTACATATCCGTTCCTCAACTTCCCGTGGGCTGATGGGAGGCCTGTAGTATACCTCCAGCATAGTGACTACGCCCTTCCTATTTCTGAGCTCCACCCACAGTGACTCGTTACCTGACGCTTCCAAATTGTCCACCCTCTGTACCGCTGTAATATGCCCCCTAACCAGCATTGCTAACCCCCCCCACCTTTCCTCGTCCCTCCTCCGTCTCGCTGAAAAAACTTATACCCAGGAACATTCAGTTGCCAGTCCTGTCCTTTTAATCAAGTCTCCGTCTCTGCAACCACATCCAAATTCCACCCAAGCATTAAGGCTCTAAGCTCGTCTGTCTTTCCCGTGACGCTCCTTGCATTGAATCAGATGCACTCCAGACCTCCAGGCCCACTGAGTTCACCCTACCCCAGAATGCGCTTCCTATTAGATAGCCTTGTCTTGGCCCCAACCTCGTCCCCAGCCACTATGCTTATTGACCTATTGTTTTGATCCCCACCCCCCTGCCACATTAGTTTAAACCCACCCGAACCACACTAGCAAAACTCCCAGCTAGGATATTCGTGCCCCTCCAGTTTAGGTGCAACCTGTCCTTCATGTACAGGTGCCTTCCTCTCTTAAAGACTTTATGGATACTGTTGAGGGGAGAGATACCAGCAGGAGCCACGCATAACAACTGGTTCTGTTGCAGAGCAGGGTCGGCAAAGGGAAGTGAAATTAGTAATAGGTGGGTTGCTTGTTCGAGGGACAGATCGGCGTTGTGGCCGTGATCAAGTCTCCAGGATGATGTGTTACCTCCCTGGTGCCAGGCTAAAGGACGTATCTGAGCAGTTGCAGGACAATCTTAAGGGTGAGGGTGAGCAACGAGAGGTTGTTGAAAACATTCGTCCCAGCGAAATCGGGAGACAAAAAGAATGAGGTCCTGAAGTGTGGATATTAATAGTTAGGCAGAAGGCTAAAGTGCAGGACCTCGAAGGTCGTAATTTCTGGACTACAACCCGTGCTACATGCAAGTGAGAGTAGGAATAGGAACATTAGGCAGATGAATGTGTGTTTTGAGAGCTGGTGCAGGGGGCAGGGATTTAGATTTACATTAAATAGTAAAGGCAGTGTCAGTAATCCTAGTACGAGACATATCAGGGAAAACAGGGAGTGAGAAAGGAAGTCCATATTAAACTAGACTTATTTCAATGCAGGAAGTCTGACGGGCAAGGCAGATGAACTCAGGGCATGGATGGGTACATTGGATTGGTATATTATTGGTATTACTGATACATGGCTAAGGGAGGGAAAGGGCTGGCAGCTCGATGGTCCAGGGTACAGATGTTACAGGAAAGATAGAAAAGGAGGTAAGAGAGAGTCCAAAGATGTGCGGGTTAGGTTGATTGGCTATGCTAAAAATTGCCCTTAGTGTCCTGAGATGTGTAGGTTAGAGGGATTAGTGGGAAATATGTAGGGATATGGAAGTAGGGCCTGGGTGGGATTGTGGTCGGTGCAGACTCGATGGGCCGAATGGCCTCTTTCTGTACTGTAGGGTTTCTATGATTCTATGATTTCTATGAGAAGGGAGAGTTGCACTCTCGATTTGGGAATACATCATGGCAGACTGAGAGGGAATATATCTGAGGGTTCACCCTCTGAGTCTGTATCGGTCGGACTGAGAAATATTTTGATAGGGTTGTACTGCAGAGCCCCAGATAATCAGCAGGAAATTGAGGAGCAAATATGTAAGGAGATTCCAGCTGGCTCCAAGAGAAATAGGGTGGTAATAGGAGGGAACTTTAATTTTCCGAGCATTGACTGGGACAGCCATAGTATTAGAGGTTTGGATGGAGAGAAATCTGTTGAGTGTGTTCAAGAGGAATTTCTCATTCAGTGTGTGGATGGACGGATGAGAGAGGGCGCAACACTTGACCTCCTCTTGGGAACTGAGGAAGTGCAGGTGACAGAAGTGTCAATGAGTTATTACCTTGGGACCAGTGACCATCATTCCATTAGATTTACGTTAGCTGTGGAGAACGATAGGTTTGGCCCAAAAAATAAAATTCTAAATTGAGGCAAGGCCAATTTTGATGGCATTAGACAGGAACTTTCAAAAGTTGATTTATGATACTTTTGGCAGGCAAAGAAATGGCTGGTAAGTGGGAAAGTTTGAAATGTGTGTTAACCAGGGTTCAGGGAAAGCACATTCCTTTTAGACTGAAGGGCGCGGCTTGTAGAAGGAGGGAATCCTGGAAGACTCTGTATGTTTATGCCCTGGTCAAGTAGAAGGAGGCACAAGACATGGACATGCAGCTGGGATCAAGTGTATCCCTTGAAGAGTATAGCGGGTGGAGGAGTAGAGTTTAAAGGGAAAACAAGAAGGCAAAAAGGGGATGCAAGATTGCTTTGGCAAACAAGGCAAAGGAGAATCTAAAGAGACGCTACAAATACATAAAGGGCAAAATAGTAACTCGGGAGAGAATAGGGCCTCTTAAGTTTCAACAAGGTCAGCTATGTGCAGATCCACAAAAGATGTGTGAGATCCTAAATGAATATTTGTCATCAGTAATTACTGTTGCATTGGCATGTATATTAGGGAACCTGGGGAAATAAGTTTTGAAATTCTGAGAAGGAGGTGCTGGAAATCTTCAAGTGCATCAAGGTAGATAAATCCCTGGGACCTGATGAACTTCATCCCAGGACGTTTTGGGAGGCTCGGGAGGAAATTGCGGGCCACCTAAAAGAGATATTTGAAATCTTCACAGCCACAGGTGAGTATCTAAAGATTGGAGGGAAGCAAATGTTGTGCCTTTGTTTAAGGAGGGCTGCAGGGCAAAGCCTGATAACTACAGGCTGGTGAGCCTAACATCTGCAGTAGGTAAGTTGTTAGAAGGTATTCTGAGAGATGGGATCTACAGGTATTTAGGGAGCAAGGACTGATCAGGGACAGGCAGCATGGTTTTATGAGTGGAAATTCATGTTTCACAAATTTGTTTGAGTTTTTTGATGGCGTAATCAAGAAGGTAGATGAGGGCAGTGCTGTTTTTGATGTCTGAAATAATTTTAGCAAGGTCTTTGAAAAGGTATCACTTGGTAGGTTGTTGCATCAGTTGAAATCTCGCGGGACCCAGGGAGAGGTAACCAAATGGATACCAGATAGGCTTGATGACAGAACACAGTGTGGTGAAAGAGGGTTGTTTTTCAAACGGGAGGCCTCTGACCAGCGGTGTGCCTCAGGGATCGGTGCTGGGTCCACTGTTGTTTGGCATTTATATTAATGATTTGGATGACAATTTTGGAGTCACACATAATAAGTTTGCAGATGACATCAACATTAGTGGTATAGTGGACAGTCAAGAATGTTTCTAGGATTGCAACGGGATCTTGATGATTTGGCCAGTGGGCTGACGAATGGCAGATGGAGTTTAAGTTAGAGAAATGCGAGCTGATGCATTTTGGTCGGGGATTGAGCATTTTCAACCAGGACAGGAATTCTGAATAACTCCCTGGTGCAAAGTTGCACCGGGTGGAATGAGACCTCGGGTGTCCCGCTCTCATCAGCCCCCGGGGCATCGTGGTCAGGAGACTGTGACAGCAGGTGTGTTGTTTGTTTCTCCCATTGCCTTCCCCACTCTCCTTGCTGCCAATAAGGCTGGGCTGGTTTCCCCGACCCTTTTAAGTGAGACCAACGACAGGGAACCGTAAAGACGCCGGGGTCGTGCGCTTCACACCGACCTGACCCGGGGACTCGACGCAGAGCAATGCCGGGCCGAGCACATGACACAGCGGTGTCCAAGGGCCCGGCATTTGATATTGTATCGCGACTACATGTGTTATTATTACCCTTGTCAGTGGTCGGTTACTCTGGTGTGCTGGATATGAGGGTAGCATCACACCTTTTTGCCTTCTGCCTCACATTCCAGCCGCGTCGGCGCTTCTTCCACTTCCCACCAGCAGCCAGGATGGCAGCTGCTGATCACAGAAATCGTAGAAATCCTACAGTACAGAAAGAGGCCATTCGGCCCATCGAGTCTGCACCGACCACAATCCCACCCAGGCCCTACCCCCATATCCCTACACATTTACCCACTAATCCCTCTAACCTACACATCTCAGGACACTAAGGGACAATTTTAGCATGGCCCGCACATCTTTGGACTGTGGGAGGAAACCGGAGCACCCAGAGGAATCCCACGCAGACACGAGGAGAATGTGCAAACTCCACACAGAATCGAACCCAGGTCCCTGGAGCTGTGAAGCAGCAGTGCTAACCACTGTGCTAACGTGCCGCTGCTTTGGAGAAGGGGCAGTACTTGTCCCTCCTTGCAGACATGACACTGCACGACATCCTGTGACCAAAAGATGGGGTACTAATTCCATCAACAGATAATTTGAAAACTCCCAGCTAGTCATTCATCTTTTGCCAGGCGTAATAAAGCCTGCAGACTGTTGGGAGTATAGAAACATAGAAACCTACAGCACAAAACAGGCCCTTCGGCCCCACAAGTTGTGCCGAACATATCCCTACCTTTTAGGCCTACCTATAACCCTCCATCCTATTAAGTCCCATGTACTCATCCCGGAGTCTCTTAAAAGACCCTATTGGGTTTGCCTCCATCACACTGACGGCAATATACATAGCGAATGTCGGCCTCCCCACAACGAGCGGGACTGACACCACCCCGCAACAGACCTCCCCAAGAGGATGCTGGTGGTGGAGCAGGAGCCAAAAGGGTGGAACATTGCATCCCCTTAAATGTGGGCGGTGGCCATTAAAGGGTCCATCTCCAAGATGTCTTCGCCCACCGTGAGCCTTTTCCAGGGCAAGTTGGACCACCTAGTCGGTCTTCAGGAAGTACATTGCCGTCGCAAAAATTTTACACGCCGCTACATTGGTCAAGGGGTCGACACATGCCTCTATCATCATGGCGGAGTGCGTTGAGCTCTTCAGTCCGAGGGTGTTTTGTTATCAATGAAAAGGCCACGAGGTAATGAGAGCAGCTGGGGCTCGGGAAGCCGCTATTCCTGCGTAGGTAGCCCTGTAGCACACCACCACCGGCGATACACACCTCAATTGTTTCTTATTTCGGTATATATCAGTATTAGGGGATGTCATGTTGAAACGAAAACCCACTCCTTAAGTGGCGGAAGTAGCTCAGAACAAAGCAGCAAGGCGAGGCTCAAAGGACTGTGTCATAGGTAGAGATTGGACGGGCTGCGACTTTTTTCTTTGGTGCGCAGTAGACTGAGACGTGATCTTACTGAGGTCTAATAGCTCGTGCGAGGCATGGATAGTATGAATGCACTCAGACCTTTTCCCAGTTTTGGGAACTCGAGAATTAGTGAGAAGGGAGTGAAAATCGGGATAATGAGGAAAATGGTAACGAGAAGCAAGTGCCCTGGTCAGGTGGTGAGAAGGGCGTCGCGTGCTGGTCTGGGGGGACGTCAAGTTGTTCCTCGCTCAACTGGTGGGAGAACCTGGGTGTTCTTCAGTCTGGGAGGGCTTGGCTATGAGTCCAAACGCAAACAGCAGCAACCAGCTCCAGCAGAAACCAGCTACAGCACAAACAGCTTCAGCATCAAGGAGCTCCAGCAGTAAGCAGCAGCAATCATGTTCAGCAAAAAACAGCAGCGATTGGGAGACCAGGAAACATCAGAAACAGACTCCAGCAGCAAACAGCGGCAATGGACTTGCACCACAAACAGTTCCACCAGCAAACATTCCCCGCAGTAAACAACAGCACAAAGCTCCAGCAGCAATCAGCAGACACAAGCTCCAGGATCAACCATTTCCAGCAACAAACAGCAGTAAACAGCTCCAGAATCAAACAGCAGCAACCAGCTCCAACAGCACAGAGCAGCAACCAGCTGCAGTCGCAACCATGTTCAGCAGAAAACAGCAGCGATTTGCGCAGCGGGAAACATCAGAAACATGCTCCAGAAGCAAACAGCAGCAACGAACTCGCGCCCCAAACATTTCCAGCAGCAAACATCTCGAGGAGGAAAGAACAGCACAAAGCTGAAGCAGAAATCAGGAGACACAAAATCCAGAATCAACCATTTACAGCAACAAACAGCAATCAACAGCTCCAGAATCAAGCATCAGCAATCCCACAAGCGATGGGTGAGATCCTAAATGAATATTTCTCATCAGTACTGACTATTGAGAAAAGCATGGATGTTAGGGAACTTGGGGAGTTATATATTGATGTCTTGAGGAGTGTACATATTACAGAGAAGGAGGTGATGGAAGTCTTAAAGTGCATCAATGTAGATAAATCTGCGGGACCTGATGATGTATATCCCAGAACGTTGTGGGAGGCTGGAGAGGAAATTGCGGGTCCCCCAGCTGAGATATTTGAATCATCGATACGCACCGGTGAAGGGCCTGAAGATTGGAGAGTGGCAAATGTTGTGCCTTTGTTCAAAACGGGCGGCAGGGAAAAGCCTGGGAACTGCAGTCAAGTGAGCCTCACAAGTGTGGTGGTAAATTGTTGGAAGGTATTTTGAGAGACAGGATCTACATGCATTTAGAGATGCAAGGACTGATTAGGGACAGTCAGCTTGGCTTTGTGAGTGGAAAAACATGTCGCAGAAATTTAATTGAGTTTTTGAAGGGG
Source organism: Mustelus asterias (assembly GCF_964213995.1). Lineage (NCBI taxonomy): Eukaryota > Metazoa > Chordata > Chondrichthyes > Carcharhiniformes > Triakidae > Mustelus > Mustelus asterias. Next base: position 412,078 of record NW_027590268.1, on the reverse strand, counting down.
TAACCAAGAAGGTTGATGAGGGCAGGGCAGTTGATGCTGTCTGCATGGACTTTAGCAAGGTCCTTGATAAGGTACCGCATGGTAGGTTGTTGCATGAAGTTAAACAGAGAACAAAGAACAGTACAGCACAGGAAACAGGCCCGTCGACCCTCCAAGCCTGTGCCGCTCCTTGGTCCAACTAGACCAATCGTTTGTATCCCTCCATTCCCAGGCTGCTCATGTGACTATCCAGATAAGTCTTAAACGATGTCAGCGTGCCTACCTCCACCACCCTACTTGGCAGCGCATTCCAGGCCCCCACCACCCTCTGTGTAAAAAACATCCCTCTGATATCTGAGTTATACTTCGCCGCTCTCACCTTGAGCTCGTGACATCTCGTGATCGTCACCTCCGACCTGGGAAAAAGCTTCCCACTGTTCACCCTATCTATACCCTTCATAATCTTGTACACCTCTATTAGATCTCCCCTCATTCTCCGTCTTTCCAGGGAGAACAACCCCAGTCTACCCAATCTCTCCTCATAGCTAAGACCCTCCATACCAGGCAACATCCTGGTAAACCTTCTCTGCACTCTCTCTAACGCCTCCACGTCCTTCTGGTAGTGCGGCGACCAGAACTGGACGCAGCATCCCAAATGTGGCCTAACCAGCGTTCTATACAGCTGCATCATCAGACTCCTGCTTTTATACTCTATACCCCGTCCTATAAACGCAAGCATACCATATGCCTTCTTCACCACCTTCTCCACTTTTGTTGCCACCTTCAAGGATTTGTGGACTTGCACACCTAGGTCCCTCTGTGTTTCTATACTCCTGATTACTCTGCCATTTATTGTATAACTCCTCCCTACATTATTTCTTCCAAAATGCATCACTTCGCATTTATCCGGATTAAACTCCATCTGCCACCTCTCCACCCAATTTTCCAGCCTATCTATATCCTGCTGTATTGGCCGACAATGCTCTTCGCTATCCGCAATTCCAGCCATCTTCGTGTCAGCCGCAAACTTGCTGATTCCACCAGTTACACCTTCTTCCAAATCATTTATATATATATCACAAATAGCAGAGGTCCCAGTACAGAGCCCTGCGGAACACCACTGGTCACAGACCTCCAGCCGGAAAAAGACCCTTCGACCACTACCCTCTGTCTCCTATGGCCAAGCCAGTTCTCCACCCATCTAGCCACTTCTCCTTGTATCCCATGAGCCTTAACCTTCTTAACCAACCTGCCATGTGGGACTTTGTCAAATGCCTTACTGAAATCCATATAGACGACATCCACGGCCCTTCCTTCATCAACCGTTTTTGTCACTTCCTCAAAAAACTCCACCAAATTTATAAGGCACGACCTCCCTCTTACAAAACCATGCTGTCTGTCACTAATGAGATTGTTCCGTTCTAAATGCACATACATCCTGACTCTAAGAATCCTCTCCAACAACTTCCCTACCACGGACATCAAGCTCACCGGCTTATAATTTCCTGGGTTATCCCTGCTACCCTTCTTAAACAACGGGACCACATTCGCTATCCTCCAAAACTCAGGGACCTCACCCGTGTCCAAAGAAGCGACAAAGATTTCCGTCAGAGGCCCAGCAATTTCATCTCTCGTCTCCCTGAGCAGTCGAGGATAGATGCCATCAGGCCCTGGGGCTTTGTCAGTTTTAATGTTCCCTAAAAAACCTAACACTTCCCCTTAAACCTTACGGGATCCAGGGTGAGGTATCTAAATGGATACAAAATGGGCTTCTTGACAGAACCTGTTGGACTTTAACCTGGTGTTGTTAAACTTCTTACTCTGTTTACCCCAGTCCAACGCCGGCATCTCCACTTCTTGACAAAAGCCAGAGAGTGGTTGTAGAGTGTTGTTTTTCAAAGTGGACGCCTGTGACCAGTGGTGAGCCTCAGGGATCAGTGCTGGGCCCACTGTTATTTGTCATTTATATTAATGATTTGGATGAGAATAAAGGGGGCATGGTGAGTAAGTTTGCAGATTACACCAAGATTGGTGGCATAGTGGATAGTTAAGAAAGTTATCTCCAATTGCAACGGGATCTTGATCAATTGCGCAAGTGGGCTGACGAATGGCAGATGGAGTTTAATTTAGACAAATACGAGGTGATGCATTTTGATAGATTAAACAAGGACAGGACTTACTCAGTTAATGGTTGGGCGTTGGGGAGAGTTACAGAACAAAGAGATGTTCATAGCTCCTTGAAAGTAGAAACACTTTGGACAGAGTGGTGAAGAAGGCATTCGGCATACTTGGTTTCATCAGTCAGAACATTGAATACAGGAGTTGGGACGTCTTGTTAAAGTTGTACAAGGCATTGGTGAGGCTACATTTGGAATACCGTGTGCAATTCTGGTCACCTTATTATAGAAAGGATATTATTAAACTCGAAAGAGTGCAGACAAGATTTACGGGATGCTACCGGGACTTGATGGATTGAGTTATAAGGAGAGGCTGTATGGACTGGGACTTTTTTCTCTGGAGCGTAGGAGGCTGAGGGGTGACCTTATAGAAGTCTTCAAAATAATGAGGGGCAAAGGCAAGGTCAATATCCTTTCCCAAATGCAGGGGAGTCTAAAACTAGAGGGCATAGGTTTAAGGTGAGAGGGGAGAGATACAAAAGTGTCCAGAGGGGCATTTTTTTACACAGAGGGTGGCAGTGCCTGGAACAAGCTGCCAGAGTGGTTTAAAAAAAAGGCTGCATGGACAAGTTGGACCGAAGGGCCTGTTTCCATGCTGTCAACGTCTATGACTCTCTGACTCTATGACTCAATCAGCTCCAGTGGCACACAGCAGCAACCAACTCAGAAGCGAACAGTAGCAGCCAACTCCGGCAGCAAACAACTCCAGCAGCAACCAGCTTGAGCAGCAAACAATTCCAGCAGCAAGCAGCTCCAACAGCAGCCTGCCCCAACAGCTAAATAAAGCAACGAGCAGCATCAAGCTCCAGCAACAAACAGCAGCAACCAGCAGGATGAAACATAAACTGTGTTAGCAGAGTGGAGATTGGCAATCTGGGGACCTGGATCATTGTTGTCAGAGCCAGTTCCAAAACAGATATCTCAGAGAATCATGCTGCTGTTCGGCAAATCAAGGAGAAACAAATTAGTCATTGTGTCAGATCACATTGGTTAGACTCTAAATTAAAACAATGGACACAAAACAACATGATAGTCCCTGAAAGGAAATTATTAGTTGTATTTGTTTAAATGTATCGGATGGTGATTTCGGGATAGTGCATTGTGGGAATTTTTACAAACAGGTAAATTTAGGTTGTGGAGGGTGGGTGGAGGGTCATCTATGTTTACTGTCCAGGTAAAAAATATTGTATTCCAATATTAATGTCGTTTTTAGTCCTTAATTGAAAATGCTGTTCCTCATTGTTAATTGTAAATGTTGCTCACTGATTATTGTAAATTTTCTATTTCAGCTGCCATTCCTGTCGTTTGTTTTACAAGTTAACAACCGTTTCGTTTTTTTTTAATAACTTCCAATAGGTCTGAACACTTTTCCTCAATGGCTTTGATCTCCTTTCTCATAATAATTCCAAATCCCGACAATTAATAACAAAACGAGCATTCCAAATTTTCCTCTGCGATTTGATATGAATTTGATTTGATTTGATTTGAAAACCGTTGATGAAGGAAGGGCCGTGGATGTCGTCTATATGGATTTCAGTCAGGCATTTGACAAAGTCCCACATGGCAAGTTGGTTAAGAAGGTTAAGGCTCATGGGATACAAGGAGAAGTGGCTAGATGGGTGGAGAACTGGCTTGGCCATAGGAGACAGAGGGTAGTGGTCGAAGGGTCTTTTTCCAGCTGGAGGTCTGTGACCAGTGGTGTTCCGCAGGGCTCTGTACTGGGACCTCTGCTATTTGTGATATATATAAATGATTTGGAAGAAGGTGTAACTGGTGTAATCAGCAAGTTTGCGGATGACACGAAGATGGCTGGACTTGCGGATGGCGAAGAGCATTGTCGGGCAATACAGCAGGATAGATAGGCTGGAAACTTGGGAAGAGAGGTGGCAGATGGAGTTTAATCCGGATGAATGCGAAGTGATGCATCTTGGAAGAAATAATGTAGGGAGGAGTTATACAATAAATGGCAGAGTCATCAGGAGTATAGAAACACAGAGGGACTTGGTGTGCAAGTCCACAAATCCCTGAAGGTGGCAACACAGGTGGAGAAGGTGGTGAAGAAGGCATATGGTATGCTTGCCTTTATAGGACGGGGTATAGCGTATAAAAGCAGGAGTCTGATGATGCAGCTGTATAGAACGCTGGTTAGGCCACATTTGGAGTACTGCGTCCAGTTCTGGTCACCGCACTACCAGAAGGACGTGGAGGCGTTCGAGAGAGTGCAGAGAAGGTTTACCAGGATGTTGCCTGGTATGGAGGGTCTTAGCTATGAGGGGAGATTGGGTAAACTGGGGTTGTTCTCCCTGGAAAGACGGAGAATGAGGGGAGATCTAATAGAGGTTTACAAGATTATGAAGGGGGTAGATAGGGTGAACGGTGGGAAGCTTTTTCCCAGATCTGAATTGACGTTCACGAGGGGTCACGGGCTCAAGGTGAGAGGGGCGAAGTATACTTCAGATATTAGAGGGATGTTTTTTACACAGAGGGTGGTGGGGGCCTGGAATGCGCTGCCAAGTAGGGTGGTGGAGGCAGGCACGCTGACATCGGTTAAGACTTACCTGGATAGTCACATGAGCAGCCTGGGAATGGAGGGATACAAACGATTGGTCTAGTTGGACCAAGGAGCGGCACAGGCTTGGAGGGCCGAATGGCCTGTTTCCTGTGCTGTACTGTTCTTTGTTCTTTATTTGGGATGTGTCAGATCGAACATCCATGAGGTTCTTAACCGTAGCCATAAAGTAACTGCAAATCTGGTTCATCAATTGTGCGAATAGGGGCGTATAAAGAATTGCACAAACAAGAGAGAGGAAAATCACAGGGCTGGATATATAAAGTGAGACTGAAGTCTGTGGCCTGTGGCTGGGAGATCTCGAATGCGGCAGCATGTGTTGACATTAGACTAATGAAAACCAGTATTCTGAGACAATCAGAGAGTAGATTCAGTGCGAGATTTGACATAAGAGCAGCAGGATATTGTGTGTTAATATTACTGGAGTTTGGTGTAGATCGAATATTTAAGATGGTCCAGCCCTGATGTGGACTGCTCCTGATAGGTTAATAAGATTTTTAAAGCTTTGTCATTAATGCATCGGCAGAACAACCAACAAAGTGTTAAATTATTCTTAAAACAAGATTATAAGCTCACAAGAGAGATTAGTTTACACGTATGTAAAGGCAGTAAGAGATTGAAATAAGTAATTATGATTTGAAACATATATGCTGATATTTGAAATGTATTACAAGTATTCTATGAATCATTGTTCACTTTAGCCAAAAGCAAATTATCACAAGGTGTGATGGTGAAGGCGAATATTTCAGAGCCAAAACCTTGGGAACCTCAGTATTTGCAAAACTCATATCACAAAGTTTCATATTGCAACTTCATAATTTGCTGTCTTCATTGTTTGGACTCAGGATGGACGTTTGCCCGGGCGCGTGTCCACATGTCCATATAGTTTGGCGATGATCCAGGAGGAACATTCACTTTGACCCCAATATTGAGCGTTTAGAGTAACCTGCCATTGGGGAAATGACTGTAGACAGGATGGGAGTTAGCATCCTGTTTTAATGGACGAATGAGACTTCATTATGATGGATGGTAAATTGGAATTGGCTGAGGTGCATGTCAGGGATTATTATTGATAAGTATACACGAAAGATGATTGTAGTCAAGCTAATGTAAGGTGGGAATGATTGATAAGTAAACTATTATAAATCTGTTCTGAATTGTAAAGGTCAGATCTATTCACAGTAGTCCGGCTGCTCCATCTGAGAGCTGAGTCGAACGTCTGACGATCTGTCAGCAGTTGCTGGTTAGATAAAGTTACGTCTTTGGTTCAGAAACGTTGGCTTCATGAATCTTACATTGTCTCAGATTTCCTGACAGTACTCGTCACCTCAGATACCCCACCAACAGACGATCAAGAGGGGTTGGAAAGAGTTTATAAAGTTCTGCTAACTGTCTAAATCTGTTTAGTGTCCTAATTGCTATATGTTTTACTTTTTTCATAACCTGTGACCTTTAATATATAACATCATCACAATTGCTCTGAAATTTGTTTATATCGATTTTAGATGATTCATCATTTCATATCGATTGCAAAGCTGTTGTGGCTGCTGACTCAAGTTTCTGTTGAGGGATGTGGCAGCCTGACATTAAACAGCTGCATGCTATAAAGGATGTAATCGTTTGTTTTGGTTGTGACAACTAATTCAAGTGTTAATCAGGTTGCACATTACAATCGATAACCGGTGAACTTGTGACAAGTGCGAGGGACAGAGAGTGGGTTTAATTTAAACAGTTCTGAGTCCCCCCCTCAGCCCCCACCCCCCCCCCCGCGCCCGCCATCACTCCCCCCACCGCCCAACAAAAAGTGCCCATTAAAGAAAGGGGTTTTTGATTTCTGAGTTCTCCCTTGTCTGTGGTCGTGTGTTTTCCACAACCCGTCAGTTTGCAGTGATCGAACTCTGTATGGAAAATCGCACTGTAAAATTGAGACCAGGAAACATGAGAGACTTTCATTTATTTTTCCACATTCAGTTAAGGCAGCAAGAGTTATGAGATCTCCTGCTATATTTTTTTGCATTGATACCAACAGAGATGAATCAGTGAAATCAAGTGGTCCAGAGCAAGAACACAGTAACAAAAAACATGATGGTTATAGCTTTCATGTGAGCCCAGAGTCCATAATCAGAAATCCACTGGTGCATGCCTTCATAATTCCGAAGGCTGAAGTTGATGCAGGGTGATGCTCTCTTCCAGACATAAGATTCTGTTCATTGATGTATCTCTGTTACAGCAAATTATATGATCAAATCACAATTAATTGTAACATTAGACAGTGTAACAGATGTTGTATTAGATTCTCATTTTACATTGGACCTGGTAACACTGCGTTAATTTTCTTTAGATGCAGTGAATTTAAAACCAGCCTGATAGGCAACATACAGGTGAAGAAATCTGTGTTCCAATCGAGATACGAAAATCTAACTGGCAAAATGAAGTGTTAGTTAACAGGATACGCAGAACTTTCCAAGCACACACAGTTGAATAAACTTTCAGATCATTGTTACAGTGTGTATAGTTAATAAGACATATCAGCATGTAGGAGCAACTAATTGCTTTATTGGGCTTGATCTCATTGCCTGGGGTCAATGTTAGTGTTTATTTTGATAACATGCTAGATAATGATGCACTTTGCATTTTTACTTCAGTTCTCATATAACTGCAGAGGAAAAGCAGCTTCACTTGCTTGGTCATTCTGACTTCCTCACTCAGTCGGTCACTCGACCTTGCTTGCTCAGTCAGTCAGTCTCACTCGCTCGGTCAGTCTGCTTTTCTCTTTCGGCCTGTCTACGTTACTCAATCTGTCAGACACTGGGACTTGCTTGCTCGGTCAATCAGTCGGCCTTGCTCATCCAATCCAGCATTCAGCATCACTCAGTTGGTCGGTCATTAGCCTCACTATCTTGCTTGGTCATTTGTTTATTTATTCATTAGTCACAAGTCACATTAACACTGCAATGAAGTTCCTGTGAAATTCCCCAAGTCGCCATAGTCCGGCGCCTGTTCAGGTCAATGCACCGAACCAGCACATCCCTCAGAATGTGGGAGGAAGCCGGAGCACTCAGAGGAGAACGTGCATACTCCACACATGGAGTGACCCAAGCCGGGATTCGAAACTGGGTCCCTGGCGCTGTGATGCAACAGTGTTAACCACATTGCCCCCGCGCCGCCCAGTAAGCTTCGGTCATCTCGTTGGTCAGTCGGCCTCACTCCTCATTCCGTCTGCATTACTTCCTCAGTCATTCAGTCAGCTTCGCATGCTCGCTCAGTCAGTCAGAGACGCTCGTCATTCAGTTCGCCTCAATCACTTAGTCGGTCAGTCGACCTCATATTCTCGGTTGGTCAGTTGACATCTCTCACTTGGTCAATCGGCCTCAGTCGGTCATTCTGACTTATTTGTTCTGTCAGACAGCCTTGCTCACTCGGATGGTCAGTCTATCTTCCTCGCATGGTCAGTCTACCTCGTCAGTCAGTCAGTCGGCTTCCCTTGCGAAGCCAGTTGTCCTTGCTCACTCAGTGAGCCGCCATTGCTTACACAGTCAGTCGGCATTGCTCATCCAGTCAATAAGTTGGCCTTGCTTGTTTGGTCAGTCAGTTAGCTTCGCTCAGTTAGTTGCTCATTCGGTCTTGCTCAGTTGGTGGGTTCGTTAACATTGCTTGCTGGGTTAGTTATTCAGCTTCGCTCGCTCAGTTGATCAGTGAGCCTCACACACTCAATCAGTCAGTCAGCCTCGGTCACTCGATCAGTCAGTCAGCCTCACTCGCTCGGTTGATAAGTTAGCCTCGCTCTCTCGATCAATCAGTCACCATCTCTCAATCAGTTGGTCAGTTTCTTAAGTTCGTTTTTCGCGAGAGTCTTCCATCCTTGATAGAAAGGCAAACACCAACCGTTGTCAGAATCAAAGTTCCTTATTTGTCCCACATATTTTGGCTGGCGAACGTTTACTACTTAACTTCCACTCAGTGCTGGAAGTCAGTTAGTAAAAAGCACCCGAAACAACAAGGCAGACCCCTTTTATATAGTTTACTATCCCATCAGGTAGATGTGATTTCAAACAAGACTTAAACACACATCATCTGATTCAATGAAAAATTTCTAGACTTAAGCACACATCACCCGATTCAATCAAAAACGAGTAGCTACAGGAATTGATGGATAAGAAAGAACATCCTATTAAAATACGCATTTACTACTTACAACCCCCACCCATCAAAACATAAGCATAAAAGTCTTTCTTATGATAAGCCATTTGTTAGCACAAAAGAGTACATTATCACGTACTCAGCCAGACTCGCACCCCAGCCGGGCGCAGCAAGCTGGAGCCTGTGGTTAACCTGTTGTGCCAGTTTGCTCCCATGAGCTGTTTCTCTGCTGTTCTTGCAAACCCAGTAGTTCACCTTGCCTCTAAAGTGGACATGTTTCGATGAGCAAACGATGAAAAGTATAATTTAATCAGAGGGATCTAGGTGTATGTGTGCATAGATCCCTGAAAGTTGGGAATCAAGTAGATAAGGTTGTTAAGAAGGCATATGGTGTCTTGGCGTTTATTGGTAGGGGGATTGAATTTAGGAGTCGTAGCGTTATGTTGCAACTGTACACAACTCTGGTGCGGCCGCACTTGGAGTACTGTGTGCAGTTCTGGTCCCCACATTACAGGAAGGATGTGGAGGCTTTGGAGAGGGTGCAGAGGAGGTTTACCAGGATGTTGCCTGGTATGGAGGGGAGATCCTATGAGGAGAGGCTGAGGGATTTGGGATTGTTTTCGCTGGAAAGGCGGCGGCTAAGAGGGGATCTTATTGAAACATATAAGATGATTAGAGGTTTAGATAGGGTGGATAGTGATAGCCTTTTTCCTCTGATGGAGAAATCCAGCACGAGGGGGCATGGCTTTAAATTGAGGGGGGGTAGTTATAGAACCGATGTCAGGGGTAGGTTCTTTACCCAGAGGGTGGTGAGGGATTGGAATGCCCTGCCAGCATCAGTAGTAAATGCGCCTAGTTTGGGGGCGTTTAAGAGATCCGTAGATAGGTTCATGGACGAAAAGAAATTGGTTTAGGTTGGAGGGTCACAGTTTTTTTTTTAACTGGTCGGTGCAACATCGTGGGCCGAAGGGCCTGTTCTGCGCTGTAATGTTCTATGTTCTATGTTCTAAAACATTTTCCAGCCCAATAGTTCACCTTGCCCTCTACAGTGGACATTAACTCTTTAATATCTCATTCCTCCCTTTATCATTCCATGATAATTAACTCGTAAATCCTTTTACAGGGGGCCGTTGGAAGAACGGGACAAATAATTACATAGGCATTTGAGAAGAAATAAAATAACCAACACGACCAAGTTAATGATGCCCAGGTGTACTATCGTTCCTCCCCAGTCTCCAAATATGTTACCAAATGGCCACCAACCAGGGGGGTTGTAATGATTGAATTTCTGCCCTTCTGTTCTGATCTTATCTGCTGTCTCTCTAATTTGATTAGTTATGCTTGTTATATTTTCGGAGGAATCAGGGATATAGATGCAACACTCTGTTCCCAATAGAGTGCATATACCTTCCGATTCAGCCAGTAAATACTCCAAAGCCATTCTGTTTTGAATGGCTACCGTTCGGATGGCAATCATTTCTGCCGATACCTCACATATCGCCGTGCCCATTCTTTCCAGACCGTCTGCTGTGTTATTGACGATTTTCTCGACAGCTGAGGCCATGTTGATCGTTCTCCGGCATTTTTGGCTGTACCATAGAGAGGAAAGGCTATGATCCAAAATCGCTGGGTTTCTGTGATAGCCCGTTTTGATCTCAAAAGGTGCATCTTGGGGTGGAGGCGAAGGGAGTCATAAGGTCGGATATAGGGGACCACATACGCTAGATAGCAAGATCCTGCCCCGTCCCAAGGGAGCCATGGATAGGCGTTATTTCCACAGACAAAATAGGTACCATTATACGTAATCATCGCTCAGTAGTTCAGCATCTGTCCTTCGTTGGGCAGCACCATTAGAACACTCAATATTCAGCATGTCCCTTTAGAGGCCCCCAGTGACATTGAGATTCTGGGTACAGCTACTATGGCCTACCGGCTTAGTCCCATTTCTAAGGATACAAACGGATCCATTCTGCTGATTCATGACAACAAAATGGGGTGGGGAGCCCGACCTATTATATTTGGGTTTGAAGCTATGAATAAGGAACGTCTGGTTACACCCAGGAGTTTTCAGAGTAGAAACTTCACCAGTAATATCTGCTTGCTAGTTACCTCCGCTATTCTGGGGCCCGCTTCGTCTCCCACATTTAGTCCAGTTTTGATGCAATATCCATCCTATAGTTTCCTGTGTGGATAAGGGGACGGGGAACAAGTGGATCCCTACTTTGGCATGGGCACGAATATGTGAACATACCCAACACTTACGCAGATGTCTTATCTGTATGCAATGCATCCAGATAAGACATGTACAGAAAAATATTAGAGTGCAAATGTCCATTGGTTAGTCCATTTCCCGGACTTCACTTCCTTTGGATTGGTCGTCCTCGTACCAGAGGGATAGCCGAAAGGCTGAGGATGATGAGAATAAACTTCATGGTTTATCGCTAAGCACTGGTGTCCATCATTGACAGTCCCTCAGATGTATCCAGCGAGGTTGTCCTTGAAAATTGATTGCAGTTGGAGTCTGGAGGAGAACTTGGAACTGTCTTTTCCCCCGTGGCCTAAGTTTGTGTCGATCCCAGTTCTTTATTAGTACTAGATCTAAAAAACTAACACCCAACTTATTATCACTTACATACATTGAACCGAACAAACTTTATATTTGAATATGAGGATTTCCACAGATAACATTGACTCGGTATAGGAAAGTCACAAAACAAACAGATATTACTTTGTAAAATTATCTTACATTCAAATTGCTACATCATGAACTGAAAATTTGTTTCAATAAAACCCAGACAGACTATCTTTCCATTACCCTTCATTTGTCAAAATAAAGTTATTTACCTCTTTACAATTTAGGCAATTTCCCTTTAATAAGTTGGTTATTTTATGCACTCAATCTATTCTATCAATTAAATGTCAGAAACTGTAACGCTTAAGCGTAACCAATCACTTTAATTTGAAAGGTAACAGTGAGAAAATCTGAATGAGCCAAACTCTTCAAGTCTCAATTATCACTCGGTTGTGATAAATAATCTTGGAGTCTTGAAGCTGCTCGACTTGTTATTCACGAGACTTCTTTTTAAAACAAAACGAAAAAAAAAGGAATTGGGCTTGGAGCCAAATGAATTAATTTGGTCTCAAAATCTGTCACATTAAAAAAAAATTTACAACCTCCAATGTATATAATTTTTTTACTTACCAAGGTAGGAACAGATGATGCTGAAATCGCTGCCAGTTAAAAAAGCACAATAAATAAAACACATTCCAATGTGATGATGTCACAATTTCTTCAAGACAAAGGAAAGAGCACATGGTTCCCTCCAAGGTTTAAAACCTTTCGAAACAAAATTTGAACCCAGGATTATTCAAAATTCAAATTGGTTATTTAGAATTTCAATTTATGTATTTTGATTTTGAAATTTCAATTTACTTCCCAAAAATTGTGTTCAAATTAACGTCCCACATACATATATATTATTTATGTATTTCTATTGTATACCTCTTAAGCACAATCATGGCCATTGATTATACTTAAAAGGTTAAGGAATTCCCAAAATTTATTTCAATTTAATCCAATCCAATTTCCAATTTTTATTTAAACTCTGAATCAAACCCACTGTTGTAAAATCAGAATTAGGGGAAGAACATTAAAACATTGAAGGAAACAACAACAAAAACATCCACGCAACCACTTTATTAAACACACACAGACACACATGGGAGCTTCCAACATTCATTCCACGGCACTTCCTTTTTCATTCAAACTTAACATTTTAAACTGGGCTGAAAATAAAACATTTAAAGAAAATACAGAAAATTGATTAAGACGGTCACTTTCAATCTTCTTTCTTCCAAACTGTAATGAAACTCAAAAACAGAAGTAAATTCATGAAATCTTATACTTCACTTTTAACAGTTTTAACACTTCCTCAGCCCCTTTGAAGTTAAACCAAAGTGTAAAGCATTGCATTTATTGCCCGCAATAAATACTCCACAAGAACAAGCAGGCTTGAACAACTCCTGCTCTCAATCTAATGCATCAACAACCACCTACATTCAACAAGCACCCAGACCACAAAAACACACTGAAATACCAAAACTATTCAAATTATTAGCTCAACCTTAGATTTTCTCTAATCAATTTTCCATCTTGCCAATTAATTTATAATATTTCACTCATAAGTTGAGAGAACATAGATCCTTTCTCTCAAAATTCTGGAACACACACTTCACACTCCCTCCTTTTAAGAAAAACAAAGGACCACTTGGGGTTCTTTGTGATGTTAGTGAGGGTGTAAACTCCTTACCCCACATGGCCTGTTTTAACGGGGTTCATGGGCATAACATTTTCTAATAACGCAAGACTATCCATTGATGGGGACGATTCAGTCTGCATTCCCTAAGGGTAATGCGCTGGCTGATTGTGCCGCCAAGGCCGCTGCCGCCTCTTGCTCTACGGTCGTGCCGTCCATGAATAAGCAGGCGATAATCCGCTCGCGTCCTTTGAACACGCCGGGCATGCCAGATGTAGCCAATATTCAGCGCTTATAGGGGGACGCCCCTGCTTCCGAACAAGACTTTTGGAACATGCAGAGATGTTGGCATTCTGCTTCAGCAGGCCTCTGGGTTACTCCAGCCGGCTATCTTTGTGTACCTGATGCATTATTACTTTTATTGCTTGATTGATTTCACTCAGATTCGCACCTCGGCAAGGAGGGAATGTGTGCAATATTGCTCCGCACCAGGTGGCACCCGCAATTAAATGAAGCAGCTCAATCCCGTATTATGTCATGTCTGATATGTCAACAGAATAATGTCGGCCAAGGTATCAGGTATCCACAAGGTAGCACCCCCTTGCCAGGTGGCCCATTTGATTGTATCCAGTTAGATTTTATAAAATTTCCGCGTGTACAGTGCCAGAAATATTGTCTTGTGATTGTTGATATATTTAGCCATTGGATCGAGGCATTCCCCACCACCAATAACAAAGCCTCGACAGTAGTAAAATTATTTTTGACAGAAAGTATACCCAGATTTGGCATACCCCAACAGATTAGCTCGGACAATTGTCCCCACTTTGTCGGAAAAATTAACAAGGAATTGTGCGACATCCGACACATTCAGCAACCGTTCCACTGTGCCTACCACCCCCAGGCAGCAGGAACAGTGGATAAAGTAATGGGGCCCTGAAAGCCAAGCTAGCCAAACTAATACCTGAAACTGGTCAAAATTGGCTAAAGTTCATACACTTAGATCTCTACCACATGATAATAAGACCCCACTCTACCACCGGACAATCGGCTGCAGAAATAGTCTATGGTAGGCCAAGCAGGACGCCCTGGGATGCAAATACGAGCCCGCCCACGCAGATAGATTTCCATGTTATGGGTGACGAAAGGCAGAAGTACTTCCACCAGCTAACATCGTCTTTTAAGTTTCTGCATTCACAGGCACATTGCGCCTTCGGACCAAACGAGGGGACGGAGCCAGATCCTGACCCACAGACTCTCTTCATTGGACTCCAGATAGGAGATCTAGTACTAATAAAGAACTGGGATCGACCCAAACTTGGGCCACAGTGGAAAGGACCGTTCCAAGTTCTCCTCCAGACTCCAACTGTAATCAAGGTTCAAGGACAACCTCGCTGGATACATCTGAGTGACTGTAAATGGTGGACACCAGTAACTACCGATAAACCATGAAGTTTATTCCCAACATCCTCAGCCTTTCGGCTATCCCTCTGGTACGAGGACGACGAATCCAAAGGGAAGAAAATATGGGAAATGGACTAACGAATGGACATTTGCACTCTAATAACTTTCTGTACATGTCTTATCTGTATGCATTGCAGTCAAACATGAGGAAGTGTTGAGTATGTTCACATATTCCTACCCATGCCAAAAGAGGGATCCCCTCGTTCCAGTCCCCGTATCCACATAGGAAACTATAGGATGGATACTGCATCAAAACGGGACTAAATGTGGGAGACGAAGCGGGTCCCAGACTATCGGAGGTAACTACCAAGTCGATATTACGGGTGACGTTTCTACTCTGAAAACTCCTGGGTGAAACCTGACGTTCCTTATTCATAGCTTCCAACCCAAGTATAACAGGTCGGGCTCCCCACCCCATTTGTTTGTCATGAATCAGCAGAATGGATCCGTATGTATCCTTCGAAATGGGACTAAACCAGTAGGCCGTAGTAGCTGTACCCAGACTTTCAATGTCACTGAGGGCCACCAAAGAGACATGCTGAAAATTGAGTGTTCTAACGGTATTGCCCAACTAAGGATGGATGCCGAACTACTGAGCGATATGATTACGTATAATGGTACCTATTTTGACTGGGGAAACAACGCCTATCCATGGCTCCCTTGGGACTGGGCAGGATCTTGCTTTCTATATGTCCGACCTTATGACTCCCTACGCCTCGACCCCAAGATGCACCTGTTGAGATCAAAACGGGCTATCACAGAAACCCAGAGATTTTGGATGATAGCCTTTCTTCTCTCCGGTACAGCCAAAGCTTCACGAAAACTGATCAACATGGCCTTAACTCTCCAGAAAATAGTCAATAACACAGCAGACGGTCTGGAAAGAGTGGGTACGGCGATATCTGAGGTGTCAGCAGAAGTGATTGCCATCTGAACGGTGGCCCTTCAAAACCGAATGGCTTTGGAGTATTTACTGGCTGAATCGGGAGGTACATACACTCTAGTGGGAACAGAGTGTTTCACCTATATCCCTGATTCCTCCGAAAATATAACAAGCAAAACTAAGCACATTAGAGAGACAGCAGAAAAGATCAGAACAGAAGGGCAGAAATGCATTCATTACAACCCCCCTGGTTGGTGGCAGTTTGGTAACATATTTCGAGAATGGGGAGGAATGATTGTACACCGAGGAATTATTATCTTGGTCGTGTTAGTCATTTTATTTCTTCTCAAATGCCAATGTAATTATTTGTCCCGTTCTTCCAACGTCCCCCTGTAAAACGATTTACGATTTAATTATCATGGAATGAGAAAAGGAGGGAAT
This sequence comes from Mustelus asterias, assembly GCF_964213995.1. NCBI lineage: Eukaryota > Metazoa > Chordata > Chondrichthyes > Carcharhiniformes > Triakidae > Mustelus > Mustelus asterias. Next base: position 396,172 of record NW_027590268.1, on the reverse strand, counting down.
GAGATATTAAAGATGTAATGTCCACTGTAGAGGGCAAGGTGAACAATTGGGCTTGCAAGAACGGCAGAGAAACAGCTCATGGGAGCAAACTGACAAAACAGGTTAACCACATGCTCCAGCTTGCTGAACCCGGCTGGGGTGCGAGTCCAGCTGAGTATGTGATAATATTCTCTTTTTCACTAACAAATGGCATATCCTAAAGTCATTATGTTTATGTTCTGATGGGTGGGGATTGTAAGTAGTAAATGCCTATTTTAATAGGATGTTCTTTCTAATGCAGCAATTCCTGTAACTATTCGTTGTTGATTGAATCGGGTGATGTGTGCTTAAGTCTCGACATTGTTGGTTGAATCAGATGATGTGTTTAAGTCTTGTTTGAAATCACATCTACCTGATGGGATTGTAAACTGTATAAAATGGATCAGCCTTGTTGCTTCGGGTGCTTTTTGCGAACTGACTTCCAGCACTGAGTGGAGGTTAAGTAGTAAAGGTTCGCCAGCCGACATATGTAGGACAAAGAAAGAACTTTGATTCTGACAACAGCTGGTGTTTGCCTTTGTGTCAAGGACGGAAGAGTCTCGCGAAAATCGAACTTAAGAAACTGACCAACCGATTGAACGACGCTGACTAACTGATTGAGAGAGCGAGGCTAACTTATCAACCGATGAGTGAGGCTGACTGACTGATCGAGTGACCGAGGCTGACTGACTGATTAAGTGTGTGAGGCTCACTGATCAGCTGAGCGAGCGAAGCTGACTAACTGACTGAGCAAGCAATGCTGAGGAACCCACCAACTGAGCAAGACCGAATGACCAACTAACGGAGCGAAGCTAACTGACTGACCAAGCAACCAAGGCCAACGTACTGACTGGATAAGCAATGCCGACTGACTGAGTAAGCAATGGCGGCTCACTGAGTCAGCAAGGACGACTGGCTTCGCAAGGGAAGCCGACTGACTGACTGACAAGGTTGACTGACCATGCGAGGAAGATAGACTGACCATCCGAGCGAGGCTGTCTGACAGAACAAATAAGTCAGAATGACAGACTGAGGCTGATTGACCAAGTGAGAGAGGTCAACTGACCAACCGAGAATATGAAGTCGACTGACCGACTAAGTGATTAAGGTGAACTGAATAACGAGCGACTCTGACTGACTGAGTGAGCATGCGAGGCTGACTGAATGACTGAGCGAGTAATGCAGACTAAATGAGGAGTGGGGCCGACTGACCAACCAGACGAGTGAAGCTTTCTGGGCGGCACGGTGGCAATGTGGTTAGCACTGTTGCATCACAGCGCCAGGGACCCAGGTTCGAATCCCGGCTTGGGTCACTGTCTGTGTGGAGTTTGCATGTTCTCCTCGTGTCTTCTTGGCTTTCCTCTGAGTGCCCCAGTTTCCTCCCACATTCTGAGACATGTGCTGATTAGGTGCATTAACCTGAACAGGCGCCGGACTATGGCGACTTGGGGAATTTCACAGTAACTTCATTGCAGTGTTAATGTGACTTGTGACTAATGAATAAATAAACAAATGACCAAGCAAGATAGTGAGGCTGAATGACCGACCAACTGAGTGATGCTGAGTGCTGGACTGAGTGAGCAAGGCCGACTGATTGACCGAGCAAGCAAGGCCGACTGCCTGACAGATTGAGTTAGGTGGACAGGCCGAAAGAGAAATGCAGACTGACCGAGCGAGTGAGACTGACTGACTGAGCAAGCACGGTCGACTGACCGACTGATGAGTAAGTCAGAATGACCAAGCAAGTGAAGCTGCTTTTCCTCTGCAGTTATATGAGAACAACTGAACTAAAAATGCAAAGTGCATCATTATCTAGCATGATATCAAAATAAACACTAACATTGACCCCAAGCAATGAGATCAAGCCCAATAAAGCAATTAGTTGCTCCGACATGCTTATGTGTCTGATTGACTATGCACACTGTAACAAAGATCAGAAGGTTTATTCAACTGTAAGTGCTTTGAAAGTTCTGTGTATACTGTTAACTAGCACTTCATTTTGCCACTTACAATTTCGTATCTCGATTGGAACACAGATTTCTTCACCTGTATATTGGCAATCAGGCTGGTTTTAAACTCACTGCATCTAAAGAAAATTAACGCAGTGTTACCAGGTCCAATGTAAAATGAGAATCTAATACAACATCTGTTACATTGTCCAATGTTACAATTAATCGTGAATTGATCATATAATTTGCTGTAACAGAGATACATCAATGAACAGAATCTTATGTCTGGAAGAGAGCATCACCCTCCATCAACTTCAGCCTTCTGAATTATGAAGGCATGCACCAGTGGATTTCTGATTATGGACTCTGGGCTCACAGGAAAGCTATAACCATCATGTTTTTTTATTCCTGTGTTCTTGCTCTGGACCACTTTATTTCACTTATTCATCTCTGTTAGTATCAATGCAAAAACAAATCTCAGGAGTTCTCATAACTCTTGCTGCCTTAACTGAATATGGAAAAACAAACTAAGCCTCTCATGTTTCTTGGTCTCAATTTTACGGTGCGAATTTCCATACAGAGTTAGATCACTGCAAACTGACGGGTTGTGGAAAACACACGACCACGGACAAGGGAGAACTCAGAAATCAAAAACCCCTTTCTTTAATGGGCTATTTTTGGTGGGGCGGTGGGGGGAATGGGGGAGGGGGTGGCGGTGGGGGGGAGGGAGGGAGGGAATCAGAACTGTTTAAATTAAACCCACTTGCTGTCCCTCGCACTTGTCACACAGTTCACCGGTTATCAATTGTAATCTGCAACCTGATTAACACTTGAATTAGTTGTCACAACCAAAACAAACGATTACATCCTTTCTGGCATGCAGCTGTTAAATGTGAGGCTGCCACATCCCTCAAGGGAAACTTGAGTCAGCTGCCACAACAGGTTTGCAATCGATATAAAATGATGAATCGTCTAAAATCGAAATAAACATATTTTAGAGCAATTATGATGATGTTATATATTAAAGGTCACAGGTTATGAAAAAAGTGAAACATATAGCAATTAGAAAACTAAACACATTTCGACTGTTAGCAGAACTTTATAAATTCTTCGCAAACGTTTTTGATTAAGTAAACTCAGATCTTAAACCCCTCTTGATAGTCTGTTGGTGGGATATGTGAGGTGACCAGGACGGTCAGGAAATCTCAGACAATGTAAGATTCATGAAGCCAGTGTTTCTGAACCAAACACGTAACTTTATCTAACCAGCAACTGCTAACAGATCGTCAGAGGTTCGACTCAGCTCTCAGATGGAGCAGCCGGACAACTGCGAATAGATCTGACCTTTACAATTCAGAACAGATTTGTAATAATTTTCTTATCAATTGTTCCCACCTTACATTAGCTTGACTGCAATCATCTTTCGTATATACTTATCAGTAATAATCTCTGACATGCACCTCAGCCAATTCCAATTTACCATCCATCATAATGAAGTCTCATTCGTCCATTAAAACCGGATGCTAACTCCCATCTCGCCAACAGTCATTTCCCCATTGGCAGGTTACCCTAGACGCTCAATATTGGGGTCAAAGTGAATGTTCCTCCTGGATCATCGCCAAACTATATGGACATGTGGACCCGCGCCCGGACAAACCTCCATCCTGAGTCTAAACAATGAAGACGGCAAATTATGAAGTTGCAATATGAAACTTTCTGATATGAGTTTTGCAAATACTAAGGTTCCCAAGGTTTTGGCTCTGAAGTACTCGCCTTTATCATCACACCTTGTGATAATTTGCCTTTGGCTAAAGTGAACAATGATTCATAGAATACTTGCAATACATTTCAAAGAACAGCATATATGTTTCAAATCATAATTACTTATTTCAATCTCTTACTGCCTTTACATACGTGTAAACTTTTCTCTCTTGTTAGCTTATAATCTTGTTTTAAGAATAATTTAACACTTTGCTGGTTGTTCTGCCTATGCATTAAAGTCAAAGGTTTAAAAGTCTTATTAACCTATCAGGAGCAGTCCACATCAGGGCTGGACCATCTTAAATATTCGATCTACACCAAACTCCAATAATATTAACACACAATATCCTGCTGCTCCAATATCAAATCTCGCCCTGCTTCTCCTCTCTGATTGTCTCAGAATACTGGTTTTCATTAGTCTAATGTCAACACATGTTGTCGCGTTCGAGATCTCGCAACCACGCGCCACAGACTTCAGTCTCGCTTTATATATCCAGCTCTGTGATTTTCCTCTCTCTTGTTTGTATAATTCTTTATAGGCCCCTATTCGCACAATTGATGAACCAGATTTGCAGTTACTTTGTGGCTACGGTTATGAACGTCATGGATGTCCGATCTGAGCACATCCCAAATCGCAGAGGAAAACTTGGAATGCTCATTTTAAGTTATTAATTGTCGCGATTTGGAACTAATATGAGAAAGGAGATTAAAGCCTTTGAGGAAAAGTGGTCAGACCTATTGGAAGTTATTAAAACAAAAGAAACTGTTGTTAAATTGTAAAACATACAACAGGAATGGCAGCTGAAGTAGAAAAATTACAATGATCAGTGAGCAACATTTACACTAAACAATAAGGAACAGTATTTTCAATTTAGAACTAAAAATAACATTAACATTGGAATGCAATTTTTTTACCTGGACACTAAACATAGATTACCCTCCACCCACCCTCCACAACCTAAATTTACCTCGTTTTTAAAGTTCCCACAATGCACTATCCTGAAAACACCATCTGATAGATTTTAACAAATAAATCTAATAATTTCCTCTCAGGGACTATCGCGTTGTTTTGTGTTCATTGTTCTAATTTAGAGTCTAAACAATGTGATCTGACACAATAACAGATTTGTTTCTGCTTGATTTGCCGAAAAGCAACTTGATTCTCTGATATATCTGTTTGGAACTCGCTCTGACAACAATGATCCAGCTCCCCAAGTTCCCAATCTGCACTCGACTGACAAAGTTTATGTTTCATCCTGCCGGTTGTTGCTATTTGCTGCTGGAGCTTGATGCTGCTGGTTGCTGCTTTTTGCTGTTGGAGCAGACTGCTGTTGGGGTTGCTTGCTGCTGGAATTGTTTGCCGCTGGAGCTGATTGCTGCTGGAGCTGTTTGCTGCTGGAGCTGGTTGCTGCTGTTTGTTGCTGGAAATGGTTGATTCTGTATTTTGTGTCTACTGATTTCTGCTTCAGCTTGGTGCTGTTGTTTACTCCTCGAGATGTTTGCTGCTGGAATTGTTTGGGGCGCGAGTTCGTTGCTGCTGTTTGCTGCTGGAGCATGTTTCTGTGTTTCCCGCTGGACAAATCGCTGCTGTTTTCTGCTGAACATGGCTGCTGCTGTTTGCTGCAGGAGCTGACTGTTGCTGGAGCTGGTTGCTGCTGTTTGATTCTGGAGCTGTTTACTGCTGTTTGTTGCTGGAAATGGTTGATTCTGGAGCTTGTGTCTGATGATTGCGGCTGGAGCTTGGTGCTGTTGTTCACTGCTATAGATGTTTGCTGGTGGAACTGTTTGCGGTGCGAGTTCATTGTCGCTGTTTGCTGCTGGAGCATGTTTCTGATGTTTCCCGCTCTACCATTCGCTGCTGTTTTCTGTTGAACATGGTTGCTGCTGCTTACTGCTGGAGCTGCTTAATGCTGAAGCTGTTTGCTGCTCTAGCTGGTTTCTGCTGGAACTGGTTGCTGCTGTTTGCTATTGGAGCTGATTGGTAGTGAATCTTCCACTGCTGTATTTTGATTGTGTTTGGAGCTGGGAAGATAAGAGATGCATATTGAAAAGAGCGTGGCCTGTTAAAAAGAAACCTGAGGCCTTTGGGCTCGAAGTCCTCATTGCCAGAGGACTGTTGCACGGAGAGAGAAAAATGAGGACCATGCAGGGCATCAGGCAGGTAGGCTTATAAGCATCAGAGCAGAAGGAAGAAGCACAGGATGGAACCTGGGCTTGCTTCCGCAGCTTATCCCAATGAAAGCTGTGACTGCATTTACGAACTGCAAGTGTGGGTGGACGTTGAATCTGCTGCGAGGCTTTGCTATTCGACTCATATCCAAGCCCTCCAAGACTGAAGAACAGCCAGGTTCTCCCATCAGCTGAGCGAGGAACAACTTGACGTCCCCCCGCCCCCAACCAACACGCGACGCCCTCCTCACCACTTGCTTCTCGTTATCATTTTCCTCATTATCCCGATTTTCGCTCCCTTCCCTCCAGTTCTCGATTCCACAAACCTGGGAAAAGGTTTGAGTGCATTCATCCGATCCAAGCCCCTCATGATCTTCCAGACCTCAGTAAGGTCACCTCTCAGTCTACTATGCCCCAAAGAAAAAAGTCGCAGCCTGTCCAATCTTTCCCCATAACAGTCCTTGTTGCTTTGCTCTGAGCTAATTTCGCCACTTCAGGAGTGGGTTTTCTTTTCAACATGACATCCCCTAATACTGATATAGACCGAAATGACAAACAATTGAGGTGTGTGCAGCAGGAGGTGGAGTCCAACAGGGCTACCTACGCGGGAATAGCGGCTTCCCGAGCACCAGCTGCTCATATTACCTCGCGGCCTTTGCATTGATAACAAAACACCCTCGCAATGAAGAGCTACACGCACTCCACCATGATGATAGAGGCATGTGTCGACCCCTGGGCCATTGCTACGACCTCTATAATGCTCGCGACGGCAATTGACTTCCTGAAAACCGAGTAGATGGTCCAACTCGCCCTTCAAAAGGCTCACGGTGGGCAGAGACATCTTGGAGATGGACCCTTTAATGGCCACCGCCCACATTTAATGTGATGCAATTTTCCAACCTTTGTTACCAATGAGGTCCTGCTCCCCCACCGTCATCCTCTTGGTGAGCTCCGTTCCGGGGTGATGCCAGTCCCACTCCGTCTGGGGAGGCCGACATTCGCCAGATATACTCCAACAGGCTGCAGACATTAATCCGCCTGGCAAAGGAGGTATGACTAGCCGGTTGTTTTCAAATTATCCAATGATGGAATCACGTACCACATCTTTTGGAAGCAGGGTGACGTGCTGTGCCATGTCTGCAGGGAGGGGTAAGTACTGCCCCTTCTCGAAAGCAGCAGCTGCCAGCCTGGCTGCAGGCGGGAAGTGGAAGGAGCGCCGACGCGGCTGGGACGTGAGGCAGCAGGCATAAAGATGTGATGCTACCCTCATACCCGGCACACCTGAGAACCCGACCACTGGCTAGGGTAATAATAACATGTCGTCGCGATACAATTCCAAATGCCGTGCCCCTGAACACCTCAGTGTCATGCGCTAGGCCCGGCAATGCTCCTTGTAAACTCCCGGGGTCTGGCAGTGATGAACCGCGCGGCCCCGGCGTCCTGGCTGTTCCATGTCGGTGGCCTCAGTTAAAAGGGTCGAGAAACCAGCCCAGCAGTGATTGCAGTATGAGGAGTGGGGAAGGCAACAGGAGAAACCGACAACACCTGCTGTCACAATCCCCTGTCCACGATGTCCCGGGGCCTGATGAGAGCGGGACACCCGAGGTCTCATTCCACCCGGTGCAATTTTGCACCAGGGAGGTGTTCAGAAGTCCTATCCTGATTCAAAATCCACCAATCCCCTACCAGAATGCATCACCTCGCATTTATCTAAATTAAACTCCATCTGCCATTCGTCAGCCCACTGGCCCAATTCATCAAGATCCTGTTGCAATCCGAGGTAACCTTGTTGACTGTCCGCTATGCCACCAATCTTGGTGTCACCTGCAAACTTATTATGTGTGCCTCCTGAATTCTCATCCAAATCACGAATATAAATATCAAATGACAGTGCACGCAGCACCGAACCCTGGTCACAGGCCTCCAGTTTGAAAAATAATCCTCTACAAGCACAGTCTGTCTTCTTTCATCAAGCCAATTTTGTATCCATTTGGCTACCTCTCTCTCAATGCCGCGAGATTTCACTTCATGCAAACACTTACCATTAGGTAACTTGCCAAAGGCACTGCTAAACTCCATTTAGACAACACCAACAGCACTGCCCTCATCCACCTTCCTGGTTACCCCTTCCAAAAACTCAAACAAATTTCTGAAACATGAATTCCCACTCATAAAGCCATGCTGATTGTTCCTAATCAGTCCTTGCCTCTCTAAATGTCTGTACATCCCATCTCTGAGAACACCTTCTGACAACTAACCCAGTACAGATGCTAGGCTCACCAACCTCGAGCTTTCAGCTTTAACCTGCAATCCGTCATTTAAAACAGGCACAACATTTCCCTCCCTTTAACGTTCAGGTACTTCACCTGTGGCCCTCAATGTTTCAAATATATTTCCACGGGGCCCACAATTTCCTTTCTAGCCTCCCAGAACGTCATGGGATACAGTACATCAGGTCGGGGGATTTATCTACCTTGATGTGCTGCAAGATTTCCAGCACCTACTTATCTGTAATACGTAAACTCCTCAAAACCTCACAACTTATTTCGCCAAGTTCCCTGACATGCATGCCAATTCAACAGTAATTACTGATGACAGATATTCATTTATGATCTCACCCATCTCTGGTGGATCTGCACATCGATGACCTTGTTGACACTTAAGAGGCCCCATACTCCTTCGGGTTACGATTTTGTCCTTTATGTATGTCGATGTGTGGAATTTGTCCTTTTGTAGAATCTCTTTAGATTCTCCTTTGCCTTGTCTGCCAAAACAATCTTGCATCCCCTTTTTGCCCGCCTGGTTTCTCTCTAAACTCCACTCCTTATTGTTGTTTTTAATTGTTAACTGTAAATGTTGTTCACTGTGTTTTGTAAATTCGCTAATTCCTGTTGTTTGTTTTACAATTTAACAATAGTTTCGTTCTTTTTAATAACTTCCAATACGTTTGACCATTTTTCCTCCCTGGGCTTCATCTATTTCCTCATATTTGTTCCAAATCGCGACAATAAATAATTTAAAACCAGCATTCTCTGCGATTCGGGATGTGCTCAGATTGAACATCTGCGAGGTGCACAACTGTAGCGGTAAAGTAATGGCAAAACTAGTTAATCAATTGTGGGAATAGGAGCCTATAAAACATTATGCAAACAGAGAGAGAACAAAGAACAAAGAACAATGCAGCATAGGAACAGGCCCTTCGGCCCTCCAAGCCCATGCCGCTCCCTGGTCCAAACTAGACCATTCTTTTTTATCCCTCCATTCCCACTCCGTTCATGTGGCTATCGAGATAAGTTTTAAACGTTCCCAGTGTCTCCGCCTCCACCACCTCGCCTGGCAGCGCATTCAAGGCCCCCACCACCCTTTGTGTAAAATATGTCCTTTTGACATCTGTGTTAACCCTCCCCCCTCTTCACATTGAACCTATGACCCCTCGTGAACGTCACCACCGACCTGGGGAAAAGCTTCCCACCGTTCACCCTATCTAGGCCTTTCATAATTTTATACACCTCTATTAAGTCTCCCCTCATCCTCCGTCTTTCCAGGGAGAACAACCCCAGTTTACCCAATCTCTCCTCATAACTAAGCCCCTCCATATCAGGCAACATCCTGGGAAACTTCCTCCGCACTCTCTCCAAGGAACATCACAGGGATGGATATAGAACGTGAGACTGCAGTCTCTGGCATATAGCTGGTAGATCTCGAACGGGGTAGCCAATGTTGATGTTGGACCACTGAAAACCAGTGTTCTGAGACAGTGAGAGAGGAGAACAGTGTGGAATTTGACATAGCAGCAGCAGCACACTGTGTTTTAATGTTAATGGGGTGCTCCTGATAGGTTAGTAAGATTTTTAAACATTAGACATGAAGGCACAGGCATAATAACGAGCATAGAGTTAAATTATTCTCAACAAACAAGATCATAAGCGAGCAAGAGAATCGTTTACCCATATATGAATGCAGTAAGAGATATAGACAAGTAATTATTGTTTAAAACATATATTCTCATATTTGAAATGTATTGTATGAATCAGTTTTTCACTTTAGCCAAAGGCAAATTGTCACATGTGCAATGGCAAAGGCAAATAGGTCAGTGCCTAAACCCTGGGAACTTTAGCGTTCGCAAAACTCATCAGAGAGTTTCATATTGCAACTTCATGAATTGCTTCTTCATTGCCCAGACCTTGGCTGGAATCTTGACCAGGCGCAGGTCCACGTGGCTATATAGTTTGGCAATGATCCAGGAGGAACAATCACTTTGACCCAGACAGTGAGCGTCTCGAGTGACCTGGCAATAGGGACGTGACTATAGTGATTTGATGGGAGTTCATATCCGAATTTCATGGACGAATAACACCTCATTATGCTGGATCGTAACCTAGAATTGGCTGAAGTGCATGTCAGGGATTATTGTTGATAAGTATTTACTAAAATGATTGTTGTGAAGCTAATATAAGACAGGAATGATCGATAAGGAAACTACTTTTGATCTGTTTTGAATTGTAAACATCAGATCTATTCAGGGTGGCCCGGCTGCACCATTTGAGAGCTGACTCGACCCTTTGATGATCACTTGGCAGCTGCTGGTTAAATAAAGTTCGGTCATTGTTTCAGAAATACTGGCTTCGTGAATATTCTATGGCCTGAGACTTCCTGACAGTACTGGTCAACTCGGCTACCCCACCAATAGGCCATTAAGAGGATTTAAGGTCTGAGTTTACATAATCAAATGCCTTCAGGAAAAGTATATAACATGATGTGAACTGTCGAAAGGTATTTAGTGTTTTAAACGTTATACGTTTCACTTTTTTATTAACCTGTGACCTTTAATATATAACAGATTGTCATCGACGTTAGGAAGTGTAAAGGAGAACATGCCCCTGGCTACATCAACAGTGGCGAAGTAGAAAGGGTCGAGAGCTTCAAGTTTTTAGTGTCCAGACCACCAACAACCTGGTCCCCCCATGCCGACACTATAGTTAAGAATGCCCACCAACGCCTCTATTTTCTGAGAAGATGAAGCAAATTTGGAATATCAGCCGCGACTCTCACAAACGTTTACAGGTGTAACATAGCAAGCATTCTTTCTGCTTGTATCACAGCTTGGTATGGCTCCTGCTCTGCCCAAGACCGCAAGCAACTACAAAAGGTGATGAATGTAACCCAATCCATCACGTAAACAGTCTTCCATCCATTGACTTTGTCCACACTTCTCATTGCCTTGGCAAAATAGCCAGCATAATTTAGGAGCCAAGCACCCCGGACATTCTCTCTTCCGTCGGGAAAAAGATTCAGAAATCTGAGGTCGCGTATTAATCGACTCAAGAACAGCTTCTTCCCTGCTGCCGTCCGACTTTTGAATGGACATACCTGCATTTAGTTGATCTTTCTCTACATCCGAGCGATGACTGTAATTCTACACTCTGCACTGTTTCATTTCCTTCTCTATGAGCTGCATGTTTTGTGTTTATAGCTCAAGAAACAATACTTTTTCAGTGCATGATAGTACATGTGAATAATAAATCAAATCAAATCAACACAAACCATCATCATAATTGTTTTAAAATATATTTATTGCGATTTTAGATGATTCAACGTTTCATACAGAGTGCACACCTTTTATGGCAGCTGATTCAAGTTTCCCTTTGGGATCATGATAGCCTGCCATTGACCAGCTGAATTGCCTAAAGGATGCAGTTGTTTGATTCGGGTGTGACAACCAACTCAAGTGTTAACCAGATTGCACATTCCATTTTATCACGGTGAACTGTGTGACAAGTAAAAGGGGCAGAGAGCGGGTTTAATTTGAACACTTGTGATTCCAGCCATCACCCCGACCCCTCCCCCCAACACGCAACACGTGCCCATGAACGAAAGCGGTTTTTCATTTCTGAATTCACCCTTTGTATGTGGTCGTGTCTTTTCCGCAAACCACCAATTTGCGGTGATCTAATTCTATATGGAGATTCCCGCAGTAAAATCGGGACCAGGAAACATAAGGGGCTTTGATTATTTTCCATATTCAGCAAACACAACAAGAGTTTTGACAACTCGTGCTATTTTTTTGTATTGAAACAAACAGAGATGGATAACGGAAATAAAGTGGTACAGAGCAAGACCACAATAACAAAAACACATAATGGCTATAGCTTTATTGTGAGCCCAGAAGCCATGATCAAAAATCCACCGATGTATTCCTTCATAACTCAGAAGGCTGAAGTTGGTGGAGGGTGACGCTCTCTTTCAGATACAGAATCCGTTATTTGATGTTTCTCTGTGACAGCAAATTATATGATCAATTCACAATTAGTTGTAACTTTGGACAGTTTAACAGATGCAGGCTGTATGAGATTACCTATCATTTCACATTGGACCTGGTAACACTGCGTTAATTTCTTTTGTTGCAATGAATTTAAAAGCAGCTTGATAGCCAATATACAGGTGAAGAAATCTGTGTTCCAATCGAGAAACGAAATTCTAAGTCGCAAAATGAAATAATAAATCTCAAAATTTTATTGAAATTCATATTTAATATTGCATCAGATCTGATCTTTCCAAAATTTGTTCATCAGCCCCTTGAGTGAATTAGAAAAATGTAAATGGCTCCTGCACAAACTAGACAAACCTGCTTTAAACAATCTGGTGGTCTCCGGTAATAGTATAACAACAGCAATGGGTCTTGTCTAATCCACAATTCCTTATTCTTTCTTTCTTCAAATCTCTGCTTTTTCCAACTCTCCGACACAGAGTTGAATAAGCTTTCAGGTTATTGCTGCAGCGTGCATCATTGATAAGGCACATGAGTATGTTTTAGCAATTAATTGCGTTATTGAGTTTGATATTATTGCCTGGGGTGCATGTTCGTGTTTGTTTTGATATCGTGCTAGATAATGATGCACATTGCATTTTTACTTCAGTTGTTCTCCCATAACTGCCGAGGGAGATCGGCCTCACTTGCTTGGTCATTCTGACTTATTCACTCAGTCGGTCAGTGGGCCTTGCTTGCTCAGTTAGCCTCACTCGCTTGGTCAGTCTTCATTTATCTTTTGGCCTGTCTGCCTCGCCCAATCGGTCGGAATATCGGCCTCACTTGCTTCGTCAGTCAGTCGGCCTCGCTCACTTGGTATATTTATCGGTCTCAGCATTCAGGCTCGCTCATTTGGTCGGTCTTTCAGCCTCACAGGCTTGCTTGGTCATTTGTATATTTCTTTATTAGTCACAAGTCACATTAACACTGCAATGAAGTTACTGTGAAATTCCCCGGGTCGCCGCAGTCCGGCGCCTGTTGGGGTCAATGCACCGAACCAGCACGTCTCTCAGAATGTGAGAGGAAACAGGAACACTCAGAGAAAACCCACCCAGACACGAGGAGAACGTCCAAACTCCACACAGACTGTGACCCAAGTCGGGATTCAATCCCGGGTCCGTGGCTCTGTGATGCAGCAGTGCTCACCACTTTGCCACAGTGCCAGCCAGTAAGCTTCAGTCGGCCGGTTGGTCAGTCGGCCTCACTCCTCATTCAGTCTGCATTACCCGCTCAGTCATTCAGTCAAACATTACCTTGCCTTCATGAACCCATGCTGCGTCTGACCAATGGGACAATTTATATCCAGATGTCTCGCTATTTCTTCCTTGATGATAGATTCAATCATTTTCCGTGCGAAAGATGTTAAGCTAACCGGTCTATAGTTACATGCCTTTCGTCTACCTTCTTCTTGAAAGAGTGGCGACACTTTTGCTTGTTTTCCAATCTGCGGGAACAACCCCAGAATCCAGCGAATTTTGGTAAATTACCATTCGTGCATTTGCTATTTCTCCCGCCATTCCCGTTCCTACCCTGGCATGCATTCCATCAGAACCAGGAGACTTGTCTACATTTAGCCCCATTAGCTTGTCCAACACTTCCTCTTTCGTGATAATGGCAGTTCCTTGGTCCTCACTTGCCAGAGACTTCCTGTCATCAAATTTCGGCGTGTTATTTGTGTCTTCCACTGTGAAGACCAACACAAAATACCTGTTCAATGCCTCAGCCATTTTCTCATTTCCAGTTATTCCATCCCCCTTCTCATCCTGTAAAGAACGAATGTTTACTTTCGCTACTCTTTTTCGTTTTATACATTTGTGAAAACGTTTGCGATCCGTTTTTATATTCTGAGCTTGTTTACTCTCATAATCCATCTTACTTTTCTTTATAGCTTTTTTCATGGCTTTCTGTTAACCGTTAAAGATCTCCCAATCTTCCAATTTCCCTATACTCTTTGCCACTTTGTATGCATTTACTTTCAATTTGATATCTTCCCTCATTTCCTTCGATACTCATGGCCGATTATCTCTTTTTCTACAGTCCTTCCTTATCACAGTATTTAAGTTTACTGAGCACTATGAAAGATCACTTTGAAAGTCCTCCACTGTTCCTCAATTCTCCAACCATCAAGTCTTTGCTCCCAGTCTACCTTTGCCAATGCCTCCCTCATTGATTTGTAGTCACCTTTGTTTAAGCACGAGACAATGGGATTGGATTTTACCTTCTCACGCTCCATCTGTATTTTAAATTCAACCATACTGTGATCGCTGTTTCCGAGAGGATCCCTCACTGCAAGATCATTAATTATTCCTATCTCATTACACAGGACCAGATATAGGACAGCTTGGTCCCTCGTAAGTTCAATTACATACTGTCCAAGGAAGCTATCGCGGATACGTTCTATGAACTCCTCCTCAAGGCTGCCTTGGCCGACTTGGTTTGACCAATTGATGTGTAGATTAAAATCCCCCATGATAATTGCTGTACCATATTTACATGTGTCAGTTATTTCTTTGTTTATTTCTCGCCCCACTATGATGTCATCATTTGGTGGCCCATAGACTATGCTTATCAGTGACTTTTTCTTCTTACTATTTCTAATTTCCACCCAAATGGATTCAACCTTTTGTTCCATGGAACCTACATCATCTCTCACTACGGCCCTGATGTCATCCTTAACTATCAGAGCTACACCATCTCCCTTACCTTCCTGTCGGTCCCTCCAAACAGTCTGATACCCCCGGACATTAAAATCCCAATCTTGACCATCCAGCAAGCATGTCTCTGAAATGGCCAACAAAACACACTCGTTCACAATGATTTGTGCCGTCAACTCATTGACCTTGTTTTGAATGCTACGAGCATTCCGATGAATTGCCCTTATGCTACTTTTTGGATTCTAACACTTCCTGTGTTCTCCTTCCTTTTAACTTTTTTCTTGATTTTTGGTGTAGTTGGCCTCACTTGCTCGGTCAGTCAGTTGGCCTTGCTCAGCTTGTGGCTGGTGCTGCTGTAGTGCACCTGCCTGTGCCAACCCAGTTACCTCGCATCCTAGGTACCCCCCCCCCCCTCCGCCGCCAACCATGAACCACTATTCCTGACTGGAGGATTGGTATCCAATCTGTGTAAGTGATGAAGATGATGAACATGCTGACTGGCCAATGAAGTGGCAAAAACACTGGGAGGCTGGTGAGGGGTTCTGATGATGGGCAATTTGGCTGACCAATGGAAGAGGAGAAATGGTGAATGGCCCATTTCTGTCCAGTTAGTGTCAAGAACCACCATGATGGATAGGGGGAGTGATCAGTTGCAGAGCACAGCTGACGGCAATGTTTCATCTGTCCAATCAGCATGAGGATGGTTGGTGTCATACAGTTTGAATGTCCAAGAGGAAAATAGAGAGGCCGTGTGGCTGGGTTTTCCTCTCAGCTTTAAATGAATTGAAGAATTTTAGTGAAGGGAAATTTCAACACATGTTTCATCTGCTGTCTGAACTGAGTCTGAGTCACAGCATAAATTGCAGTGTTTGTGCAGCAACTCAGGAGCTGCAGCATGAAGCCGAATTCCCTGAAGCAATAAGGAAGAAATGCAGTATGAGACCCCAACCACGAAAGTCGTTCAGAAGTCGTATAAACCATGGTCATTGACCATAACAGAAAGAAATTCGCTGATATTAAAAGGAGTAAAATGATGGATTTCCTTCGACTCTCCATCTCGGGGTCTCTGGGATTCTCCCCACTGCTATGAGCTCGGAGTCTCCTGCGTGCTCTGCTGCTCACGAAAATATGTCTGATGGTGAATACATTGAGCAGAAAAATCAGGACAAATGGGACGCATGGGTTCAGAATGTTGTGGAGGAACACAATAGCTACCCAGGCCAGAGATTCGTCAACGTATGTTGGCGATCTACAAAACCAGGGTAGGTTCATCAGCAAATAATCACTGGTTAACAGAAAATACCAGAAAATATTCTTTAAAAAGCTGAGCACACTCACTGTTCCCAGAACCACAGCTGCCGTTTTCTCACTGCAATATTTACTTTTCAGCTTTGGACAGCAAATGGCCACAAATCGATCAAAGGTGAAAGTGACGGTGAACCAGACAGAACAGTCAGTGGCAGCATAAAGCAGGATGGCGTGGATATTACACGCGGGTATCGAGCTCAGGAATAGAAAATATTCCGCATAAACAATGGGAATGTGTCTCAATATCAGGTCAAGAAAAACGACCAGTAGATCCCCCAATGACATGGCCACCAGGTATTGAGTGACGCATTTGGACAGGCCACAGTTCCGGCTCCTCAGCGTCAGAATTGTGAGCATGTTCACTAGAAGGCAAAGAAATAAAAAGCAAAATCATACAACAGGCTGGAGAAGAAATCATCAATTTCACTGAGGTGGTGTTGACAAAGACGCACAAATACACACAGGCACACACGCACACACACAGTCTCTTCTCGAGACACAGGAGCACAAACCCACACACAAACTCTCCTTGCGTCTCAGGAACACAAATCTTGATGCAAACTCACATGGCAGCACAAGACCAACCCCACCCCTCCCCGGGACACACACACACACACGCGCGCAAATACTCGGAGAGGCACAGGAACACAAACACAACCCAAACTATTCTGGAGACACAAACACACAGACAACCTCCCCTGGGGGGACATGAACACATGCACACAGACAAACAGACAAACACTCCTGTAGAAACAGGAACATAAACTCACATGCACAAATTCGCCGAGAGGCAGAGGAACACAATTCCAAACACAAAAACGCTCCAAGAGGCACAAGAATGCACAATCTCCTGCAGACACAGAAACACAAACACAAACACACAAACATTCCTGGAGACACCGTAATGCAAAGCCACACACAAGATTTCCGAGTCCCACAGGAACGGAAACCCACACACAAACTCTCTGACAGACACAAGAACACACACCCACACAAATCTCCCCTCGAGACACAGGACACAAACATACACAAACAAACTCTCCTGGAGACAGAGGAACACAAACACATGCACACAAACATTCATGGAGACACACGGAGACAAACACAGATGCAAAACCTCCTAGAGGCAGAGGAACACAACCCCACACATACAAACTCTCCTAGAGACAGTAGAACATAAACAAACATGTGAGGCGAAGGGCCAGTGGGTATTATTGCTCGATTAATAAGCCCCAAACCCAGATATCGTTCTTGGTACCTGGATGCGAATCCCGACAGGGTAGATGGTGGAATATGAATTCAGTAAAATAATCTGGAATTAAGATTCGGCTGATGATCATGAAAATATTGTCAATTCATCTGGAATGTGTGAACCATCTGGTTCACTAATGTCAGAGGTATTAGCGGATGCATTAGTGGTTATTTATCAAAATTCACTGGACTCTGGGGTAGTGCCAGCTGAGGGATATGGTCCAAGTGCAGGTCAGTGGGACTAGGCATAAAATGGTTCGGCACAGACAAATAGGGCCAAAAGGCCAGTTTCTGAGCTGTAATTTTCTATGGTCCTCTGATTGGAAAACGGCTACTGTTATGCTGCTATTTAAAAAAGGAAATAGACAAAAGGCGGGTAACTCCAGGCTGGTTAGCTTAACGTCTGTCTTTGGGAAAATGCTGGAATCCATCATTAAAGAAGAAATAGCGGGCCACCTGGATAAGAATGGTTCGATCAAGCAGACGCTGCATGGATTCATGAGAGGAAAGTCGTGTTTGACGAACTTACTGGATTTTTATGAACATGTGACTCGTGCGGTTGACGGAGGGGAACCGGTAGATGTGGTGTTTTTGGATCTCCAAAAGGCATTCGATAAGGTGCCTGACAAAAGATTGCTGCAGAAGATTGGGGCACACAGAGTTGGGGGTAGGGTGTTTGCGTGGACTGGGGATTGGCTATCCAACAGGAAGCAGAGAGTATGAATAAATGGGTGCTTTTCTGGTTGGCAAATGGTGACTAGTGGCATGCCGCAGGGATCGGTACGAGGGCCTCAACTGTTTACTATTTACATAGATGATCAGGAGGAGGGGACTGAGTGTAGGGTACCAAAGTTTGCTGAAGACACGAAGATAAGTGGAAAAGTGAATTGCGTGGAGGAAGCGGGAGGTCAGCAGAGAGATTTGAATCGGCTGAGTGATTGGGCGAGGATCTGGCAGATGGAGTATAACGTTGACAAATGCGAAGTTATTCACTTTGGAAGAAATGATAGCAAATTGGATTATTATTTAAATGGAAAAAAAATTACAACATACTACTGTGCAAAGGGACGTGGGGGTCCTTGTGCATGAGTCGCAAAAACTCAGTCTACTAGTACAACAGGTGATCAAGAAGGCAAATGGGATGTTGGCATTTATCGCGAGGGGGATAGAATATAAAATCAGAGAAGTCTTGCTGCATCTGTTCACGGCATTCGTGAGGCTGCAGGGGGAATACTGTGTGCAGTTTTGGTCCGCTTACTTGCAAAAGGATATATTGGCCTTGGAGGGAGTGCAGAGAAGGTTCATCAGGTTGATACCGGAGATGAGGGGTGTAGATTATGAGGAGAGATTGAGCAGATTAGGTTTGTACTCGTTGGAGTTTAGAAGGCTGAGGGGTGATCTTCTGGAACCATATAAGATACTGAAGGGACTGGATAGGGTAGAAGTGGAGAGATTCTTTCCACTTAGAAAGGAAACCAGAACTAGAGGGCACAGCCTCAAAATAAAGGTGGTTCAGTTTAGGACAGAGTTGAGGAGGAACGTCTTCTCTCAGAGGGTGGTGATACTCTGTAAGTCTCTGCCCACTGAAGTGGTGGAGGCTGCCTCGTTGAATATGTTTAAGTCACGAATAGATGGATTTCTGATCGGTAGGGGAATTAAGGGTCATGGGGAGCAGGCGAGTAAGTCGAACTGATTCACTTCAGATCAGCCATGATCTTATTGAATGGCGGGGCAGGGTCGAGTGGCTAGATGGCCTTCTGCGGCTCCTATTTCTTATGTTCTTATGTCCCGTTGTGCCGTCCTCACCAAGTCTAGCCTACATGTCACACCAGAGCCACATTAATGTGGTTGATTCTGAACTGCCTGTGAAACTGCCGAGCAAGTCACTCATTTGTAACAATCGCTGCAAAGTCTCCACAAAGAAATGAAACTGGACGGGGGACCTGGCATCGACCGAGGCACTGGAAAAGACAACGGCAAATCAAACAGCCCTGTCGATCCTGGAACATCCTGCTTACTAACATCTGGGGCTGGTGCCCAAATTTGGGAGAGCTGTCTCACAGACTAACCAAGCAACAGTCTGACGTAGTTATTCTCAAAGAATCATAGCTTACAGCTAACACTGCAGACGCCACTGCTACCATCCCTCGATTTGTTCTGTCCCATTGGCAGGACAGACCGCGCAGAAGTGGCAGCACAGTACACAGTTGGGAGGGAGTTCCCTGTGATTCCTTAAAATCGATTCTGGACCCCATCAATTCTCATGTCTTCAGTTCAACAAAGGCAAGGCAAGCACTTCCTGGTTACCATGTACTGTCCTCATTTGGCTGATGGATCAGTATTCCTTCATATTCAACAACACTTGGAGATATACTCTGGGTGGGGAATTTCAATGTCCATCACCAAGTGTGGCAGCAGCACGAGTGATCGAGCTGGTCGGGTCCGAAAGTATATAACTTCTAACTGGGACTGCAGCAGATGGTGAAGGAACCAACAAGAGGAAATAACATACTTGACGTCATGCTTCCCAATCTGACGGCTGCAGATGCATCTGTTCATGATGGAAGCGGTAAGAGTGACAACCACACAGTCCCTGTGGAGACGAAGTCCTGCCTTCACAGTGAGAATAACCTCCACTGTTTTGTGTGACGTGATACATGCTGAATGGGATAGACTCTGAACCGATATAGCAAATTAAGACTGGGCATCAAGGAGGCTCTGTGGCATCAACAGCAGTGGAATTGTACTCTAGCACAATCTCCAACCTCATGGCCCGTCATGGCCCGTCATATCCCCCGCTAACCATTCCCATCAAGCCAGGGGATCCACCCTGTGTGGTTGATTCTGCAACCTCATGGCACGGCATATTCCCCGCTAACCATTCCCATCCAGCATGATGCCAGTTTCCAGCCAATTCGATCCACAGCACGTGAAATCAAGAAACAGTTGAAGACACTAGATACTGAAAAGGCAATGGGCGCTGACAGCATTCTGGCAATAGTACTGAAGACTTATGCACCAGAACATGCCACTCCCCTGGCCAAGCTCTTCCAGTACAGTTACAACACTGGCATCTACCCAACAATGTAGAAAGTTGCCCAGGTACTTCCTTTGCACAAAAAGCAAGACAAGTCCAACCCAGCCAGTTACTGCCCAATCTGGCTACACTTGATCATCAGAACAAGTAATGTACGAGATCATTGACGGTGCTATCAAGCAGCATCTGCTCAGCAATAACCTGGTCGGTTACGCCCAGTTTGGGTTTCGCCAGTTTCACTCAGCTCCAGACTTCATTACAACCTTCATTAAAACATGGTCAAAAGAGCTGACTTCCAGTGGTGAGGTGAGAGTGACAGCCCTTGACATCAAGATCGACAGAGGGTGGCATCGCGGACCCCGAGCGAAACTGGAACAAATGAGTGTCAGAGGGCAAACTCCCAGGTTTGAGTCATACCTGAGACACATGAAGATGGTTGTGGTTGTGGATGGTCAGTCATCTCAGTTCCAAGATCTCTCGGCAGGAGTCCCTCATGGTAGTGCCCTAGGTCGAACAATCTTCAGCTAATTCATCAATGACTTTCCCTCCGTCATAAGGTCAAATATACGGATGCTCCCCGATGATTGCACAATGTTTAGCACCATTCATGACGCCTCATATACTGAAAGAGTGCATGTACAAATGCAACATGACCTGGACAATATCCAAGCTTGCGCCACACAAATGCGAGGCAATGACCATCACAAATAAGAGACATTCTAACCACTGCCCTTTTAAATTCAATGGTGGAACCATCACTGAATCCCCCACTGTCAACATCGTTGGGGTTACCATTGACCAGAAACTCAACTGGACTCACCTCATAAACACAGTGGTTCCAAGAGCAGGTCAAAGGCTGGGGATACTGTGGCGAGTCATTCACCTCCTGACTCCCCAAAATCTATTCACCATCTACAAGGCAGGAGTGTGATGGAAGACTGCACTTGCGTGGATAGGTACAGCTCAAACAACATTCGAGAAACTTGCCACCATCCAGGGCAAAGAAGCCTGCTTGATTGACACCACATCTCCAAACATTCAATCCATCCAACAACGACGCTCAGTAGCATCTACAAGATGCACTACAGCAATTCACCAAAGATCCTTGGGCAGCACGTTCCAAACCCACGAACACTTGCATCTGGAAGGAGAAGAGCAGCAGATATATGGGAATGCTACGACCTGCAAGTTCGCCTCCAAGTCTCTCACCTTCTTGACTTGGAAATATATCGCTGTTCCTTCACAGTCTCCTGGTCAAAATCCTGGAATTCTCTCCTGAACAGCATTGTGGGACAACCCACAGAACATGGACTGCAACCATTCAAAACGGCAGCTCACAATTACCTTCTCAAAGCCACGAGGGATGGGCAATAAATGCTGGCCAGCCAGCGAGGGCCATGTCACACGAATGAACAAAAAAAGCGCAAATTCTCCGAGAGACACAGGAACACAAACAAATGCACAGAAATTCTCCTCGAGGCAGAAGACAACAAACTCGCACACACAAACTCTGCTAGAGTCACAGGAACACAAACCCACACATACAATTTCTCCTGGAGAAACAGGAACTCAAGCGGACGCACACATATTCTCCGCGAGTCAAAGGAACACACAGACAAAATCTCCTACATCCACAGGATTGCAAAGTCACACAAACACAAACCAACAAAGGCACAGAAAAAAGAAAACACTCTCATAGACAAATACACTGCCAGCGATTCTCCGAGACTCTCCACTAATTTAGCAACGCAGCTGGCTGAGAGATGCAAGCGGAGGATGTCTCCCGGGCTTCCCGCTTGCCGCTGTCACCTTTGTGACTCTCCGGAAGCCGGATATCCGGCGCCGTCAGCTCCACGCCAGAAATCGGCAGGGCGGTACGGTAGCACAGGGGTTAGCACTGCTGCTTCACAGCTCCAGGGACCTAGGTTCGATACTCGGCTCGGGCCACTGTCTGTGTGGAGTTTGCACATTGTGCGTGGGTTTCCTCCGGGTGCTCCGGTTTCCTCCCACAGTCCAAAGATGTGCAGGTTAGGTTGATTGGCCATGCTAAAATTGCCCCTTAGTGTCCTGAGATGTGTAGGTTAGAGGGATTAGCGGGTGAAATATGTAGGGATATGAGGGTAGGGCCTGGGTGGGATTGTGGTCGGTGCAGACTCGATGGGCCGAATGGCCTCTTCCTGCACTGTCGGGTTTCTATGATTTCTATGACATGCAGGACGAAACCCATTCACGCAAACACGCAGAATAACAAATTTGCACCCACCAACATTCACACACGTACACTGAAAGCAAACGGTCATACAAAGAACCACAGCCACACACAACCACACACACCCGCACATAGAACCAGACCCACACACATATACTGACAGCCACAAACACACACACACACACACACACTCTGCTATAATATCCAAGTCAGAAACTCCAAACTGTTTTATGACGTCCGCCTGGATCATAAATATTACAATTTGAATCTGGCTAGGGCAAGCATGAGATGTTGGATGTTTCACTTCATGTATGACTCAACTGACCCACGAGGAGCTTTGACCAAACAAATTTTATTTAAAGTACTATTAACGTGTCACAGTCACTTCTACCAATTACAAAGAGATAAACGTCCATGATAATGTAGAAACATTAACAACTAGATGAAATGTTCCCAACAAACAAACCTCCATATAAACATATCCCAGTCAAAGGTTTAACAGCTAAAAAAAAAGACTGTCCACGTGATGCTGGAACTTAGTCCTTTGTTTGGAGAATTGAAAGCCTGACTTCGCAGCATTGTAACCTCCAACAGCGCTCGGGACAGAGACAATGCCATTAGTGGACACTTTTTTGTTCTCAGCAAAGTACTTCAAGAGACAGAGACACTTTAGTTGCTCGCCAACAAACCACCAACAGTCGAAGTTTCAGTCCAGGACGGCAAAAAGACCAGCCTGCAGCATGCCAGAATAATTTACATGACTACGGAGGGAAGCACAGAAAGAGAATTGTTCAGTCTGATGTCCAAGCACCTTCTAAACCAAAAGTGCATCCAGCAGCCCAAAACTCAAAGTTAAACAACTCCTGTTAACTGAACTGTCAATCATTCATTCTCCGACAATTCAGGGCCATAAGAATCCCAGGATGAGCATGAGTCCCAAGGTAAAAATAAACAAAACCCCATTTAAACCATAAGGGAATTTGAAGCAGAGAAATCTGAGTCCGCTTATAACTTCAGAAACATGATTAAAAATACAGTTCTCAAAGACAAACCAGCGTGACACCTCCCGCTTCAGAATTAAATGGACTATCAACATTCAAAGATGGTTTCATGTTTAAAACCTTTCTGTTTCACACTGCTACTATTCTGCAACAAACGCATATGCCTGATACAAAATCAAAACATGCTGAGATCACACTCCTATACTCATTTCTGTCCTTGTTTTCCACTTAAACACCTTTTAAAATCACATATTTGACGAACCGATTGATCGACAAGACTCCTTCAGTTCTTAATCCTACATTGATTCTCAATCCAAATGCACTTTGATAAATTAGTGCATTTGGATGATAAATTAGCTTTGGTAATGTTCTCCAAGAACTTGGCAGGATCAGGAGGAGAAAACGATCTGGGTCATTCGGAAAGGTAATTTTATCTCTGTCAACGTTCTTATTCATTGGCCAGAACTCCTCCTCTGGTAAGCAATTAGAACACTTTGTTTGACCTTGATCTTACGCCATCAGTTTCTGCATATTCTTTGGCAAAGACGCACAACAATTTGTCTTCATTGCTGTCAGATCCCATTTTGACTGTACTTTCAAAGATCACTACTGTGAAAACCAGTGAAATTTACTCGAACACCAACTGTACACAGTCCTATTTCACTCGGTAGCCACATCTCTGCTCACTCTACAGAATCATTATGCCAGCAGTTCATTTAAATGATGGCACAATCTTGGAAAACAGTCTTACTTCACGTTGTTGTACCTTGTTCGGTTCACATTCGCCCGATGCTTCCACTCCTCAACCTCCTTTTTGAGATTACACATGACTGTTGATTCATCTACATTTCCCTTTGTATACATTATGAGCCGCTTTTTTAATCGTCCTGCAATTTACATTCAGACAATTTGAACAAATCAGCAACGGTCAGATTGGCTTGTATGTCTCCACACCTGCTCAATATCTTTGTTCACATCATTGTTCTCCTTCTCCTTCTCCACCTCCACTAATTTCATGTGATTGATCGAGACTTTCGGCTGCTGAATCCTGGACAAAGTAAAGATCAGCTTTTCCTTCTGAGCCTGTGCCAAATTTGTAAGGTAATCGCGAGTCCCATGCGCGCTGTGGGCGGGGCTTAGCGCACCCGAATCGATCGGAGTTCTGAATCACGCATGCGCAGTTAGAAAATAAATTGAAAAAGCGCGCCATTTCAGATCGCTCCCCAGCCGTAAACAGCAAAGAAAGCGACCCGGGAGCGAAAACCGGGCGTAATGGCCCCAACAGACATCACGGTCCCCCTTATCCACCCACCCACCCGCTACCATGACAGACCGTGACCCCCTGCCCCTCCCCCCCACAGATTGCCCACAGAGTGGCAGCCGTGCCTCCCCTGCCCTCCCCATTCCCCCCACTAGAGATCCATTTGGCCTCCCCCCTACCGCCCGCCAGAGATACATCTTATCCGCCCCCCCCTGCCCACCTCCCCCGCCCAAGTGATTGATCTGCCCTCAATTCCCTCCCCCCCGCCCCTCCAGGGAATGGCCTGGGCTCAACCCTCCCCACCCCCAAGAGAATGATCTAGTCTCACTCCCCTCCCTCCCCCCACCCAGCGATACATCTGACCCGCCTCTTCCTCCCTCACCCACTCATCCCTCACCCACTCCTCCCCAGACAATGATCTGGCTTCACTCCCCTCCCCCCTGCCCGCGCAGAGGTACACCTGACCCGCCTCCTCCACCATCCTCCACCATCCACCCCCTCCCCTCACCAGCTGGCCGCCTCCCTCCCCCTACCCCCCACTCCCCCCCACCTCCCCAACCCGCCCCCAGCCAGACAACGACCTGAGTCTTAGAGCCGTTGGAAGCTCTGAACTCACCTCTTCAGCAGCTGGAGCGCCAGCATTAGACTTTTATTCAGCATGTCTATTTCAGCGTGATTATGCATTGGCGAACGCTGGGTAAAGGGCAAGATGCTGTTAAAGCTGGGTGGGCAGTTCATTAGTTCAATTGAAATGCATGCAAGTGCATTTAAATCGCCATTGCGCCCGTTTCGGGCATGAATCGGATGGCGGCCATTATCTAAAAATACAGTTAACATATCACAATAACTTTTACCAATTGAACACAAAAAAAAACAACCGTGATACTGTATAAACCTTAACAAGTATATGGAATGATCCAACCAAACAAACCACGTCATAAACATACCCCTACCACAGGTTTAACACTGAAAATAAGACGACACACGTGAGGCTGGAACTTCGTCCTTTCGTTGGAGAATTGAAACTCTGACTTCTCAGCCTTGCAGCCTCCAGGAGCCCTCGACACAGGGACAATGCCACTGCTGGCCTATAATTGTTCCTAGCAAGTGACTTGAAGAGTCCGAGACAGTCTAATTACATATTGGCAAACCAATAACAGCAGAGCTTTTCAGTCCAGGAAGGCAAGAAGACCGATGTCCAGCCTGCCAGCAGTTTAACATACAACACGATGGAGAGAAACGCAGAAATAACTGACTTTCAGTCTGATGTCAAAACACCTCTGAACCAAACTGCAGCCAGCAGCCCAAAACTCAAAGTGGAAGAACTCATGTCACCTGACCTATCAATCATTCTTTCTCCAACAATTCAGGGTCATAGAAATTGCGGGAAGTGCATGACGCCCAAAGTTTAACAAAATTGAACAAATCTCCATTTCTTTCCATTGAAGCAGAAATAAAAGCACACACCGAGAGTCATACACATACAGGCAGACACACGCTCATACGTACACACACTCATATACTCACTCACACACAAACATGCATACACAGGCCGCACGCACACACACACGCACACCCAGGCACATACACTCTCACATGCCCACATACATACCAATGCGCACGCGCGCGCGCACGCACGCACACACACACAAAGACACACATAATTGAACACATTTGCTGATAGAAGCGAATGTGCTAGGGGCGTGGATGGGGAAGAGTTTATGTGGGACATCCTGGAGGCCTTCTTGAAAGAGTATAATCATAGTCCAACTAGAGAAGGGGTCGTACGTGAACTGTTTTTGGGGAATGAGCCCAGCCAGATGGTCAATGATTCAGTCGAGGAGTAGTTCAGGAACAGTGACCACAATTCAGTAAACTTTAACGTAATGATGGAGAAAGCTGAGTGTTGAACTCAGGTGAAGGTGTGAAATGGGGAAAGGCTGAATTCAACAATATTAGGTAGGGACTTAAAAATGAAGATTCGAGGCAGGTGTTTGATGGCAAATAAACATCTGGCATGTGGGAAGCTTCCAAGTGTAATCTGATAGGAACTCAGTACCGGCATCTTTCTCGAAGTATGAAGGATAATTAGGGCAAGTTTCGGTAACCTTGAATATCAAGAGATATTTTGAGCCTTGTCAACGAGAAAAAGGAAGCATTCGTCAAGGCTGGGAGGTTGGGAACACACGAAGCAAGTGTGGAATCCAAGGAAAGGAGGAAGAAACTAAAGCAGGGAGTCAGGAGGGCTAAAAGGGGTAACAAAAAGGAATTGGCCTGCAGGATTATGGAAAATCCTAAGGCCTTTTACATATCTATATCGACATAAGCATTGTTAGCGAGAGGGTTGGCCCTCTTAAAGCCAAAGGAGGAAATTTATGCGTGGAGTCTGAGGAAATGGGTGACATTTCAAACTAGTATATTACATCAGTTCACTAAGCAGATGTTAAACAGCATTCAAATAAATTTAAATATATTAACCTGCCTCTCGCCCATTTCTGGCGATAGGTGAACTGCGCAGGAAATCTGGCGCTCGTAAAATGCCATTGGTTTTCGCGACTGTCGCTAAGCGCTTTATGCCCTTCTTTCCCACTGCATTGCACCAGAAAACGGGCGCAACGCGACGGTAAAATCGCCGCAAACTGTTCTCACACATGGAACTTGGAAAACCGTCGATGCATTCCCTCTAAGGCATGGACATCCTTCCTAAAATAAAGACACCAAAACTGCACACGACTCCTGGTGTTGCCTCATTAATGCCCTGTATAATTGCAGCATAGCATCCCGATCCCTATACTCAAATCCTCTCGCTGATAAGCTGCCACGATGTGAAAGGCTGTCATCATCAGTCCAACTCTTTTTGTTTGAATTATAAGTGAAATGAGATCAGGAGCTGAACGGCTCTGGAAAGCAAAGTGATCAATGATCTGCATTAGTTATTTATTTAATTAGTTCTCGCCCCACCATGATGTTATTATTTGGTGGCCTATGTGGCAGAAAGGCCATGGCAGGTGAGGAACTAGAAACTATCATTACCAAGAAAGAGGTAATGTTGGGCAAGCTAATGGGGCTAAAGGTAGACCAGTCTCCTGGTCCTGATGAAATGCACCCAGGATACTAAAAGGGATGGCGGGGGAAGTAGAAAATGCACTGGTGGTAATTTACCAAAATTCCCTGGACACTAGGATGGTTCCCGCAGATTGGAAAACAGCAAAGTGACGCCACTGTTTAAAAAGGGAGGTAGACAAAAGGCCGTAGCTATAGGCTGATTAGCTTAACTTCTGCAGTAGAGAAAATGCTTGAATCTATCATCAAGGAAGAAATAGCGTGACATTTGAATATAAATTGTCCCAGTGGTAAGAATGGGCATGGGTTCATGAGGGGCAGGTCATGTTTGACGATTTTGGCGCAATTCTTTGAGAACATTACATGCGCAGTGGACAATGGGGAACCTGTGGATGTGGTGTACCTGGATTTCCAGAAGGCATTTGAAATGGTGCCGCACCAAAGACTGCTGCATCAGATAAAGGTGCATGGTGTTACGGATGATATATCAGCATAAGTAGAGGATTGGTTAACTCGCAGAAAGCAAAGAGTGGGGGTAAATTTTGGTGTTTTTCTGGTAGGCGATCAGTGCCTAGTGGTGTGCCTCAGAGATCAGTGTTGGGACCACAATAGTTTAGGATTTACAAAGATGATTTGGAGTTGGGGATCAAGTGAAGTGATGACACTATGATGTGTGGCAGAGCAAAGTATGCAGAGGACGGTGAAAATCTGCAAAGGGGTATAGATAGTCTAAATGAGGGGGCGAGGGACTGGTAGATGGAGTCCAATGTTGGTAAATGTGAGGTCATCCATTTTGGTAGGAATAACAGCAAAATGGACTATTATTCAAATGGTAAATAATTGCAGTATGCTGCTGTGCAGAGGGACCTGAGTGTCCTTGTACAAGAAACTCAAGGAGTTGGCTTGCAGATGCAGCAGGTAATTAAAAGGCAAATGGAATTCTGTCCTTCATTGGCAGAGGAATGGAGTTTAAAAACAGCGAGGTTATGTTGCAGCTTTTGAAGATGCTGGTGAGGACAGACCTGGAGTACTGTGTACAGTTTTGGTCTTATTACTTGAGAAAGGATATACTGGCACTGGAGGGGGTACAGAGGAGATTCACTAGGTTTATTCGTGGGTTGAGATGGGAGGCTGAGTAGACCTGGGCTATATTCATTGGAATTCAGAAGAATGAGGCGAGATCTTTTCGAAACAGATAGGATTATGAAGGGAATAGCTAAGACAGAAGCAGGAAAGTTGATTCCACTGGCGAGGGAAACTAGAATTAGGGGGCATGTCCTCAAATAAGGGGGAGCAGATTTCGAACTGAGTTGAGGACGAACTTCTTCACACAAACTGTTGTGAATCTGTGGAATTCCCTGCCCAGTGAAGCAGTTGAGGCTACCTCATGGAATGTTTTAAGGCAAGGATAGATACATTTTTGAAGAGTAAAGGAATTAAGGATTATGGTGAGCGTGCGGGTAAGTGTAGCTGAGTTCACAAAAAGATCAGCCATGATCTTACTGAATGGCGGAGCAGGCTCGAGGGATGAGACTCCTACTCCGAGTTCTTATGTTCTTATGTTATGAATTCTCCAGTTTCTAACTGTAAGGGCACTACATTCGTTTTGGTCAATCTTTTTTGTCAGTACATATCTACAGGAAGTTTTACAGTCAGTTTTTTTATGTTCCCTGCAGGCTTGCTTTCATTCTACATTTTTCGCTCCTTAATGAAACCCTTGATTCTCCTTTGCTGAATTTTAAACAGCTTGCAAACCTCAGGCCTATTGCTTTTCTTGCCAATTTGCATGCACCTTCCTTAAATCTGATGTTTCCCAGTCAGTCATGGAGACTTCATGCCTCATATCATCATATTTATCGTCACTGAGATTCAGGACCATGGTCTCAGAATCAAATACATCATGATGCACCTTGACAAGGAATTCTGCCATATTATGTTCACTCGTCCCTGGGATTGTCTCACAACTAGATTGTCAACGAAACGTTTCTCATTACACAACACCCAGCCATGATTGTATTAAATGGGGGAGCAGGCTCGAGGCGCTGAAAGACCTATCCCTGTCACTTGTTCCTGTGATTCTTATGATTAGTTTTTTCGTTCCAAATTGTGTTATTTATTTCAATTCCCATCAGCTGTTGTGGTAGGATTCAGGCGTCTGTCTCCTGTGAAAATACATTTTCTCTGGATGACACATTTGCGGGATGCAAGAGAGAATTGAAAGACAGAAGCGTATAATGGAAATGTGGTGCAGTGGGATTGTCAATGGACGAATTATCCAGTGACTCAGGGCAATGCTGTGGGACCCGGGTTCGAATCGCAACATATCAGATTTGTTTCACCGTTGCGTTCCGTCCAACGCGGCGTAACAGGGCAAGTAGGAATGGGCAACTCATAGTTGCCTCGCCAGTGATACCCGTGAATGAATGAAAGAAAGGTTGGCCACAATGCCACAGTGATTGGGAACCCTAGGGTGGGCATGACAAACCATCATCCTCCACACTATTTACAGAGCTTCCCCTCTCTGCGGTCTGTGCTCCGTTTCCTGGTCATGTTACACAGCCGGACGCACTGTAAATGCATTCACTTTACCTTGCGAGGTTCAGCCAGCAGATCCTGTGTCCTCCCTGAGTGTATGCAGCAGCTCACAACACAACCTCCAAAAACCTATCCACAACACCTCCACTAACTTTCCAATCACAAGAGTCAGTCAATAGCCCCTCAGCTGCAAGTTCGATTCATGGGATATTTAAATTTCAGTACAGTTTATTTATTAGTCACAAGTAAGGCTGATATCAACACTGCAATGAAGTTACTGAGAAATTTCTGGCGGCTGTTCGGGCCAATGCACCTAATCAGCACCTCCTTCAGGAAACCGGAGCACCGGAGGAAACCCACGCAGGCACGGGGAGAACGTGCAATCTCCACACAGACAGTGGCCGCAGCCGGGAATCGAACCCGAGTCCTGGCGCTGAGAAGCAGCAGTGCTATCCACTGTGCTACCGTGCCAGGTTCATCGTGTTGTGGAACACATGTTAAGGTGAGAGTGACTGACACATGCGTTCAATGGACAGACCACGTTCAGGTTTCGCAGACATGTGCCAGAGCTGCTAAAACCCGCTGTCCAACATGGTGCTCCACACGGGGGACAACAGGAACAAAACCCAAAGGATTTCCTTTTTCCAGAACTCTGTCACATTGACACCAATGATTCTACAGAGCACAAAATACAAACCCGAGGCACAGAGGGACATACATTGACTTTAATCAGGGAATTTCAAAGATACTTAAACGGAACTCCCCGAGAGAACTGGAAAAAGTGGTTGCAACACACTAGAGAACACATTCAAGCATAAGAATGGGAATATTAAATTCGGGTACTGTTAGATTGATTGAACTGGCTTGTTGATGTCACATTTGGAGCTTGCCTTTCATTCCCAGCCCAAGCTGGATACAGCCCTGACACGGTATCTTCCCAGCATGGGGAGATGTGCTGTACACAACGGAGCAGTAAGATGTCTGACAACACCAGGTTAAAGGCCAACAGGTTTATTTGGTCGCAAATGCCAAATGCCACGAGCTTTCGGAGCGTGCTGCTCCTTCGTCAGGTCCACCTGACGAAGGAGAAGCACGCTCCGAAAGCTCATTGGACGTTATCCTGAAGTTGTTAGACTTCTTACTGTGTTTACCCCAGTCCAACGCCAGCATCTCCACATCATGACAATGGAGCAGACCAGTAGTGTGGTTCCTCTGCATGTGGATCTAGATTTCCATATCGTGGGTACAAGAGGGGCTGTAGCAGAAAACATTGCTGTCAGGGAGAGATATGGTGTGGGACTGGGGAACGGGAGATTGTGTGAAGTGGGTATGTTCAGGCACTGTATGAATGTGAACAAACAGAGACATTTTGTGAAATGGATAGAGAATGGGGGAATCAGATGAAGAATCATGGAGAGATTTGATCAGGTGAGTGAGTAACCTGAGGCTTTTCCAGAGCAGCTGGTGACAGAAGTCAGTGAGCACACGAATGATGGGTAAATGGGACTAGGTGAGAGTTGGGACATGGACAACAGATGTGCTTGGGTTCAGCAACTTTGTAACTGGGAGGCTGGTCATCAGAGAATTGGCATAGTTGTGTCCGGAATTCACAATGACAGCTGGAGGAGCCAGAGTATAATATTCTGGAGGTTACAGTAACAGGATTAATGATGGAGAGGATAGGGGGTCAGATATAAGCTCAAGGTGAAATAGTTAAAAAAGGTTGCAATCAGTCTGAACGAGCCTTAGGTACAGGGTTGGTGTCAGTAAATAGGGAAAAGAGATTGGGAGAGCCATTGAAGTCAATGTCCATGTTCGCATAACTCAAATAACAAAGACAGTAATACTTTGAAAGATAGTTTACAAATATAATCGCTGATATAGAGGCTTACCAGATACCACAATGGGAGAAATTTAGATAGTCTGAGCTATCAAATACACTGAAACAGTTTTTACTTTTGTGTCGTGTTCATGAAATGATATAGAAACACAACAGCAACGGTAACAACAGCAGCATTTCAGAACAAATGACAAGATGAGGAATAAAGTTAAATAGGGTTTACAGAAGTAAGTACTGGACTTGACACTTACCAGGGACAACAATCATAGCCAGAATGGGATAGTAAAATCCTTGAACAAAGTAGAGTACACATTGAATCCGCCATGACAATGGTAGCCTATGAAATCCATCACTTGTCATGAAATAAAGACCCTTGGTGAAAGTGCCACTAATATATAAATATAAAGGTGGTGGGGGTGGTGCGGGTGGAATGTTCCGATGCATTGTTCCCAGGTTCTGATCCATTGTCAAAACGTTCCAGTCCATTGTTCTCAGATTCTGATCTCTGCTCCAACTGTCTCTGCAACTGATGATCTCGGTCAGTGTCGGAGTTGTCGCTCCCGCTGACTCTACGGTATAACACACTGAACGGAATCCAATATTAATAGAAAAAGGAAAACCTCCAGTGACACAGCCCGGATCCATGGAGACTGACGTTAATCACAGTCACTGACAAACAGCTTCAGTTAACCCCGTTCAATCCTGCACGTTCCATGTCACAAAATGCAACAGTAACCCGGTCTGCATGGGATGGTAAGGGTCAGGGTGAGATGGAAAGACGGAAATAGCAGAGGGTCCGACCATAATCTTTCAAAGTTCATTGGATATTGGAGTGGGCCGTGAGTTATCTTGGTTGTGGGTTTCAGATGAGGCTAACATTTGTCAGGATTGATAGCGAATGCTGAAATCTACGCGGTTTTTAACACATCCAGTCCAGCACCCAAACCTATTTTAAATAAAGCAGAATCAAAAACAAAAGGAATATTGCCTGTGAAGAATGAAAGAAGGCCATGGTGTGAACTTGGGCACAAGGAATTTTCAACACTTAGCAGAAGTAACCAGCCGTTTCTTTTTCTGAATCCACTCAGTGATGATCCGTTCTGCAGCATTCCATGTTGCTTTAGGGGTCAAGCCATTTATCCGACCCTCAATGGCACTTACTGGATTTTTTGGGAACAAGGAATATCTATAGCTACATATTGGATGGAAAGGTTCGTGTTTCCTTGTATATGTAATTCCATATATGTCTCATTCTTATCGGCTTTCGTCTGGACAAGATCGACGTGCCCTCATGAGAATACACAAGTCCCTTGGTATACGAATGCCTCCCGTTTGCAAATGAAGGAATGGTAATTGACATTGAAGCTGTTAAGTTGGTTTTGAAACAGGTTGCCAATGTTACTGCTGCAGCTCTCATTGTGATGGGATGGTTGCAATGCGCACTGTTGTGCTTCAGAATTGAACGGCACGAGTCTTCATTTTAGCAGCTAATGTGTGCTTTGATTGGATCAAAGTGTTGCACATACATACCTGACACTTCACAGAGGAGAATCAATTTGGTCACACACATTCGAAATTACGTCGAAAAACTTAACCAACCAACTTCATTTCCCTTGCGGAACCGGGCAACTGGCTGGATGGATTCTTTGGGATCAAACATAATGCAAGAGCGAGCGTTTTTCTTCATTTTATCTTCACGTTCATTGTGATTATACAAATTATTAAATGCTGCTGTTAATTCGCAGCAAAATCCATAGGGGGTGCAGCAGCAATGGTGTCGATCCAGGTGGACAAATCAATGTCCTTATTACCAAGCGCTCCTCCAGCATATGAGAATATGGGTCTCTGGCACTGTGCAGCAGCAATGCTAACCACTGTGCCACATCAGTATCTCTGGGTACTCATGTAATGTGTCACTTAACGATGAGCACTTTGAATAATCTCACGCTATTATTCATTAGATTCTCCTCATGTCAGTCCGCTTCGAGTGCTGTCTGATGACATGCCTGTGAATAAAATTTGCGACAATTCAGTATGGTAAAGGTTGTGGTGGCATGGCCTCTTTAATGGGGCGTTCTGCGAGGGCTACGTTGTCGGGCCGGAACCTATGGAGAGGCAATGTGGGAAACCCATCAATTGGGGGCAAAGGTGCCCGTCCGGAGAATGGGTGACGAACCACAGTTGGAGCCAGGGAGTAGAAGAAATTGGAGGATGTGGTATTTCTGTAGACCATCGCATCTACACACATAAATATTGTTCATAATAAAATATTCATCACTTGAAATCACAAAAAGTCATCGTCAAAGTGTCGTGTGAGTGTTCCATTACGAAGGGATTTTTTTAAAAAATCATGTAGCTTACAACATCAGTGATGTAATTTCAGCGGGGGCGGGGGGGGCAGGGGGTTGAAGTTGTGGTAGTCAGGTGATAGGGGTTTTGGTTTCATTTTGGGGGGCGCTTTTGAAAGTAAATTAGCAGCAAACTAAGAATCAGTCTCTCTATCTCTTTCTCTCCATGTTCTTTTCTTTGTTTTGTTCTGAAACTATTATCAGTTAGCTGAGGAAGAGGCTTATTGCCATCCAGCCTTAAAGAACATGTGTTTTGGGAAACAGATTCGACTACAACCTTTTCTGAGTTTCTTAACAAGAAGTTTTCAGCATTCATTCCAGGAGGCTGCTTTCCTGTAATAAGTGGGCATTTAACTTCAGCTGTATTGTGCTCACTTGTAAGGTTTTGTGACTTGGATGTGGCTTTGGTTGGAGCACATGAGCGATAGTCCTTAAGAGTTACACATTATCGTATTTGTTGTGTTTCTTGTTTGTAATTGTTAAAAGTTCTTGCTAAACGTCTTACCAAAGTTTAATTAAGTATATCGTTGTCTTGTCAAGAAGAAAGAACATAGAAAATTACGGCCTGTTCCTGTGCTGTAATTTTCTTTGTTCTTTGTTCTTTATAGACATATCGACAATGTTCTCAATTAAACTTTCTTTTTGATAAAATCTCCTCATGGGTCAGTTGAATTACACCAGGAGTGAAACCTCTCAATCTCATGCTAGCCAAATTCAACGTAAAACGTTACAGGTCAGGAGAACGTCATAGAACACCATGAAGTATTCAACCTGATTTGTAACAAAAGTTATTACAAGAGTGTCATTATGAATGTAAGTTAAAGCTGTGTTGCAAAAAAAATTAAACTAGCATCGAAGTCAAATACTCGTTTTATACATTTGCAGCAACACCCGCTGACAGGGAAGATAATCCTCGTGAAGTCATCAACACAGTCCTTGATCAACGCGACGCACCGAGCCTCAAAGCCATATTGCAGCATCTAATAATATTCCGCGAACACAGTGAAGGTAAGCAGCAGTGTACATTTTTATTCAGGAAAAAGTGTCAGAATTTTAACATGAGATATTGCGAGGTTATTCGCTCTTACCTAATTTAGTGAAACAATTGTGGTTTTATTTGCATAAAAGGAAAGTGGGAAGTTCGGGCAGCCGAATGAAGTTCTGCGCAGAGAAATCGCGAGTAGCCACTGGGCGGGAATAAAAAGCTGGATAATATTAAAATAACATTTAGCAGAATGCTCCTGAGTACTTGCGATTTATGACATGTTTAAAAAGCATTCGTCTTTCCATTAGAGTTCCCGCAGTGCAGACGGAGGCCGGTTTGGCCCATCGCATCTACACCAACTGTCCGACAGAACATCTTAGCCCCCAATCCCCTCCATCTACTGTCGCCCCGCATTTACCACATTCAATCCATCTAACCTAGACATCGTGGACACCAAGTGACAATTTAGCATGGTCAATATATGCACATCTTTGGATCCTGAGGAATAATTTAGCCTGGCCAACCCACCTGACACATTTATTGACACGAAGGGACACTTGAGGACTGCCAATCCACACAAGGTGCTGGCTAAGGATATTTTGTGACTTGCTGCAGTGCATCTGGTAGATAGTACACATTGCTGCCACTGAGCGTCGGTGGTGGAGGGAGTGGATATTTGTGGATGAGGTACCAATCAAGCCGATTGCTTTGTCCTGGATGGTGCTGAGCTTCCTTGATGTTGTTGGAGCTGCGCGTATCCAGGTAAGTGGGGAGTATTCATTCCTGACTTGTGCCTTGTCGATGGTGGACAGGCTTTGGGGAGTCAGGAGGTGAGTTACTCACCGCAGTATACTTAGCCTCTGACCTGCTCTGGTAGCCACTGTGTTTATGTGGCGAGTCCAGTTGAGTTTCTGATCAATGGTAACTCCAAGGATGTTTGCCCACAGTTTGCCCACTTACAGGAATTATTTCCTTGGTATAGGATCTGAGGGTGACTTCTGCCGGCTTTATTGGTGATGATTCAATTTTTGCTTATCGGTGTTTACGGAATTAGGGAGAGGACAGCCCTGACTCAGCAATCTTAAACATTTACAGCACACGCTCAGGAGAAGTGGGGGGTGCGATCATTTAGGACCGAGATGAGGAGAAACTACTTGACTCAAATCTCTGAAATTCTCTCCCCCTGAGGTCTGTTGAATAATAGGCCTGGTGACAGGGTGCGGGGGGAGGGGGGTAATGGGTGGAGGGGAGGTGGGGGGAAAGGGGCACAGTGAAGGTGAAGGAGGGGGGAGCAAAGGGGCAAGGTGGGGGGGCTGAAAGGGAGAAGTAGGCGAGAAGGAGAGGGAAGTGGTGAAGAAGGGGGGGTGGAGGCAAAGGAGTGAGAAAAGGGTGAAGCAATGGGGGAAGGAGGGGATGTCCCCGATTATTAGACATTTCAAATCGGGGGAAAATGTTCGGACTGTCAATCTTATCTATGCCCCTCATCATTTCAGAGACTTCGATCAGGTCTCCCCTCAGCCTCTGCCGCTCCAGAGAAAACAACTCTAGTTTGTCATGCCTCTTCTTATCGCTCATACCCTCTAATCCAGGCAGTAAATCTCTTCTGCACCCTCTCCAAAGCCTCCACATCCTTCCTCTCATGTAGCGACCAGAATTGAATGCAATTCGCTAAGTGAGGCCTTACTAATATTTTGTAAAGCTGCAACGTGACATCCTGACTCTTGTACTCAATGCCCCGACCAATAAAGTCAAGGGTGCCATATACCTTCTTTACCATCCTATCTACTTATGTGACCACTTTTAGGGAGCTATGGACTTGAACCCCAATCTCCCTCTGTACATTAAATCTACTCAATGTCCTGCAATTAACCGTGTACTTAACCTTACCATTTGATGTCGCAAAGTGCAACACCTCACACTTGCCCAGATTAAACTCCATTTGCCAATTCTCCACCCGTATCTGCAGCTGATCTATATCCCACTGTATCCTTTGACAATCTTCCACATGATCCACAACTCCACCTATCTTTGCACCGTCTGCAAAATTACTCACCCACCCATCTACATTTTCATTCAACTCATTTATACATGTCGCAAACAACAGAGTCCCCACTGCCTCTTTTACTTTGCTAACTGGGAAAACTTTGATCACAATGTAAACATATCAATAATGACACCAATATCTCTCCTCTTGCTGCAGGTAATGAACCTGGGGAATCAATCTGCAATATTTCCTATGGATCAGTATTCAGGTAGGGGGCTGGCTGCTTGTTGGGATCACAGTCACAAGAACCAAGAGCAAGTCGAGGCAATTTAGCTGCTCAGGCCTATTCCGCCATTTAATACATGTGGCACAATGGTTAGCACTGCTGCCCGAAAGCACCAGGGATACCAGCCTTGGGTGATTGTCTGTGTAGAGTTTGCACGTTCTCCCCGTGTCTGCGTGGGTTTCCTCCCGCAGCCCAAAGATGTGCAGGTTAGGTGGATTGGCCATGCTAAATTGCCTCATAGTGTCCAAATATGTGCAGGTTAGTGGGGTGTGTGTGCGGAGGCGGGAGGCAGTGAGGAGGGATGTTTGGTTATGGGGATACTGTGAGCAAGTGGACCTGGGCAGAATGCAGACTCAATGGACCGAATGGCCTCCTTCTTCGCTACCAGAATTCTGTGAACAACCAAACTCTTTAAAAGGAAACGATCCCCAAAAGTTCAAATCTGGCCTTCCTTTTGGAGTAAGAGGCCTATCAGCCTTCCCTGATATGTGTACCCACATATTCCCAGTGTTGTGCTTGGAAATCTTCTCTGCACCCACTCCAGTGCCTCTGTGTCATTTTTTAACAATGTGGTGACCTGAACTGTGCACAGCTATAAGAAGTGTAGCTTGACCCAAGTTCATGACTGCTTTAAAATAACCTTTCCAGTCTCACCCTCGAGAAATCAATGATTTGTGGTCTTTTTTATAGACTGTGTTAACCTGTGGAAGAGCTTTTAATGATTGACAGAATTGCATTCCAACATTCCTTAGTTCCTTCATCCCTCCCGAAGTCATAAATTCCAGTCATAAATTATCTACTATTCCTGCCGAAAGGTCCTTCCTCG
Source organism: Mustelus asterias (assembly GCF_964213995.1). Lineage (NCBI taxonomy): Eukaryota > Metazoa > Chordata > Chondrichthyes > Carcharhiniformes > Triakidae > Mustelus > Mustelus asterias. The sequence goes on along the minus strand of NW_027590268.1, from coordinate 357,380 downwards.
TATTTCATCCATGTTTATTTTTTTTGCCTATTATATGCACGTTCTGTGAATTTATTCACGTCCTCCCAATATTTTATTACAGTCTTCCTCAGTATTTATTCATTAGTGTCACAAGTAGACTTACATTAACTATTTAATTACTGTGCATATCCTCTTATGTCCCACATTCCACGATGTTCGGATACACTGAGGGAGAATTTGGAATGGCCAATGCACCTAACCAGCACGTCTTTTGGACTGTGGGAGGAAACCGCAGCACCCAGAGGAAACCCACACAGACAGAGAGAGAGAATGTGCAGATTCCATACAGACAGTGACCCAAGCCAGGAATCGAAGCCGGGTCCTGGATTTGACATGCTAAATTGCCCCTTAATGTCCAAAGACGGAAAGTGTATTTATTAGTCACAAGTAAGGCTTACATTAACACTGCAATGAACTTACTGTGAAATTCCCCCAGTCGCCACACTCCTGCGCCTGTTCGGGTCAATTCACCTAACCAGCATATCTTTCAGACTGTGGGAGGAAACCGGAGCACCCGGAGGAAACCCATGTAGACACGGGGAGAACATGCAATTCCACACAGACAGTGACCCAAGCCGGGAATCTAACCCAGGTCCCTGGCGCTGTGAGGCAGCAGTGCTAACCATTGTGCCACCATGCCACCCAATGTGTGGGCTAGATGGATTTACCATGCTAAATTACCCCACAGTCGTTAACCTGTGGGTTCGGTGGATTGGCTATGCTAATTTGCCCTTATTGTCCCAAAGATGTGCAGGTTAGGTCGATTGGCCATGGTAAATTGCCCCTTAATATCCAAAGATATGTGGGTTAGATGCAGCAAGTAGTCTAACAACACCAGGTTAAAGTCCAACAGGTTTATTTGGTAGCACGAGCTTTCAGAGCGCTGCTCCTTCATCAGTTGAGCAATACCAGTCCAACGGCAGCAACTCCACATCATGGGTTAGATAGATTTACCAAGCTAAGTTATCCCTTAGTGTCCAAAGGTGTGAAGTTTATGTGGATTGGGCCATTCAAAATTACCCTAAGCATCCAAAGGTGTGTATGTTACCTGGGTTGGCCATGGTAAATTGCTCCTTCCTGTCCAAAGATGTGCAGTTTAAGTGGATTGGTCATGTGCCGTGCCGCCCACAGTGGGCTTTCTTAACGAGAGTGTCGATGTGGAGGGTCCAGGACAGGTTGTTGGTGATCTGGACGGACACCTGGAATCTTGGAGCTCTTGACTGAATTGGATGATTATTTGAAAAGAAACAATGTGCCGGATTACAGGGAGAAGACAGGAGAATGGCACTAAGCGAAATGCTCATCCAGAGACCTGGTGCAGACACAATGGCTTGAATAGCCTCTTTCTGCACCATAATGGCACAGTGGTTGGCATGGCTGCCTTGCAGCACCAGGGACCCGGGTTCAATTCCCGACTTGGGTCACTGTCTGTGCGGAGTCTGCATGTTCTCCTCGTGTCTGCTTGGGTTTCCTCTGGGTGCTCCCGTTTCCTCCCACAGTCCATGCTGGTTCATAGAACCATAGAATCCCTGCAGTACAGAAGGAGGCCGTTCGGCCCATCGAGTCTGCACCGACCACAATCCCGCCCAGGCCCTATTCGGGAAACCTGATACATTTCACCCAGCTAATCCCCCTGATGCTAATGGACAATTTAGCATGGCCAATCAACCTAACCCGCACATCTTTGGACTGTCGGAGGAAACCAGAGCACCCAGAGGAAACCCATGCAGACACGGGGAGAATGTGCAAACTCCACACAGACAGTGACCCAAGGCCGGAATTGAACCTGGGATCCTGGTGCTGTAAGGCAGCAGTGCTAACCACTGTGCCACCGTGCCGCTGCTGTTCCACCGTGCCACCCGAGGGATGTTAGGTGCATTGGCCATGCTAAATTGTCCCTCAGTGTTACCCGAACATGCGCCAGAGTGTGGCGACTAGGGGACTTCCACGGTAACTTCATTGCAGTGTTAATGTAAGCCTACTTGTGACACTAATGACTTTTGCAAACAGGGTCAACGAGAATCCCAAGGCTTTTTATGCATATATTAGGAGCAAGTGGTTCACAAGGGAAAGAGTACACCCGCTCAAGGACAATGGAGGGAAGTTATGTCTAGAGGCATAGGAAGTGGTTGAGATCCTTAATGAGTATTTTGTATCGGTATTCACAAAAGAGAAGGCCATCAGGGATGTTGAGGTCAGGGATAGGAGTGTGAAGCTCTCGAGAATGCCAATGTAGTTAAGATGGAAGTGTTGAGTGTCATAAATTGCATTACGTAAATTGCATGGTAGCAGTGGTTTAGCACTGCAGCCTCACAGCACCAGGTTCGATTCCTGGCTTGGGCACGGCCTGTGTGGAGTGTGCACGTTCTCCCCATGTCTGCGTGCATTTCCTCTGGGTGCTCCGGTTTCCTCGCACAATCTGAAAGACGTGCTGATTATGTCCATTGACCCGAACAGGCACCGTAGTGTGGCAACTCAGGGAATTTCATAGTCACTTCATTGCAGTTTAAATATGCGCCTTACTTGTGACTAATAAATAAACTTCACTTAACTAAGGTAGACAAGGGTCCGATGGGATCTATCCCAGGTCACTGCAGCAGGCAAGGGGAGAGATGGCTCGGGCTTTAACATATACCTTCACATCCTCTTTCACCACAGGTGAAGTTCCAGAAGACTGGAGAATAATGTTGTTCCCTTCTTTAAGAAAGAAAGCAGGGAAAATCCAGGACATTATAGGCTGATGGGTCTGACGTCGGTGGTGGGGAAGCTTTTGGAGAAGATACTGAGGGATAGGATATATGCACATTTCGAAGAAAATGGACTAGTTGGTGACACGCAGCATGGTTCTGTCCGAGGAAGGTCATGTCTGACCAACTTGATTGCGCATTTTGAAGAGGTGACAAAGACAATTGGTGAAGGAAGAGTTTTGCATATAGTTTATATGGTGTTTGACAAGATCCCACATAGCAGACTGATCCAAAAATTAAAATTACATGGGATTCAGGGTGGGCTGGCTCGATGGATGCGGGGTGTTTTTCAGAATGGAGATCTGCAGTTAGTGGTGTGCGTTGAGATCAGTGTTGGGACCTCTGTTGTTTGTAGTATATATCAATGATCCGGAAGAAAATGTATGGGGTCTGATTAATAAGTTTGCAGATGACACTAAGATTGATGGAGTTGCTGATAGTGCCAGGTATTGTCAGAGGATACAACAGGATAGAAATAGATTGGAGACTTGGGCACAGAAATGACAGATGGGGTTTAATCCAGACAAATGCGAGGTGATGCATTTTACAGGATCAAATTCAGGTGTGAAATATACAGAGGGATCTGGGCGTGCAGGTCCACATTCCCTAAAAGTGGCAACACAGGTGGCCAACGTGATTAAGAAAGTTTATGGCATGCGTGCCTTCATCAGATGGGTCATTGGGTACAAGAACAGGGAAATCATGTTGCAGCAATATAAAAACTTGGTAAGGTTGCATTTGGATTATTGCATGCAATTTGGGTTACCACACTGCTAGAAGGACGTGTAAGCTTCAGAGAGAGCGTAAAGTAAATGGTAGCACCTTTAGGAGTGTTGACAGGCAGAGAGATCTGGGCGTACATGTCCACAGATCACTGGAAGTGGCAACGCAGATGAATAAGGCAGTCAAGAAGGCATATGGCATGCTTGCCTTCATCGGTTGCGGCATTGAGTGTAAAAATTGGCAGGTCATGCTGCAGCTGTCCGGAACCTTAGTTAGGCCTTATTTAGAAGATTGTGTACAATTCTGGTCAACACACTACCAGAAGGATGTGGATGCTTTGGAGAGGGTACAGAAGTAGATTTTCAGGATGTTGCTTGGTCTGAAGGGTATTAGCTATGAGGAGAGGTTGGATACACTTGGTTTGTTCCCACTCGAGTTGTGAAGATTGAGGAATGACCTGATAGAGTTTTACAAGATGATGAGTGGCATGGACAGAGTGGATAGTCATCTGCTCTTTCCTCGGGTAGAAAATTCAAGAACCAGGGGACATAGGTTTAAAGTGCGCGGGGAGAAGTTTAGAGGAGATGTGCGAGGCAGATTTTTTCCACAGAGAGTGGTGAATGTCTGGGATGTGCTGCCCGGTAGGGTGGTGGGAGCAGGTACAATAGCAGCATTTAAGGGGCAACTCGACGAATACGTGAATAGGATGGGAATGGAAGGATACGGACTCTGTAAGTGCAAGGAGACACAGTTTCAAGGTGAGAGGGGGAAAGTTTAAGAAAGATGTGGAGGGGAAGTTTTTCACGCAGAGAGTGGTGGGTGCCTGGAGCGTGCTTCCAGAGGAGGTGGTGGACGCAGGCACATTAGCAACATTTAAGAGGAATCTGGATGGGTACAAGAATAGGGAGAGAGTAGAGGGATACGGACCAAGTAAGGGCAGAAGGTTTTTTGTTTAGATTAGGTCGGGCATCATGATCGGCGCAAGCTTGGAGGGCTAAAGGGCCTGTTCCTGTGCTGTACTTTTCTTTGTTCTTTGTTCAAATAAATATACATTTTGAACTTAAACTTTAATAAGTCTATGATTCTGTGTTAACTCATAGTTGAGTATCCAACATGGATAAATGTGAGGTTGTATGTTTTGACAGGAAGAACAGGTCACTTTTTATCGAGAAGTGCAAGTTCTGGTGGGCCAAAGGAACAAAGCGATCACAGTGTACAAACTACAACAATCATTAAAAGTTGTACCGAAGGCAAGATGGCGCTGGAGTGAGGCGACTTCTTGCAAGCTGTGCCCAGTATACACTCTCATTCTTTTCAATAAAAGCAAATGACTGTGGATGCTGGAATCTGAAACCAAAAGAGAAAATGCTGGAAAATCTCAGCAGGTCTGGCAGCATCAGTAAGGAAAGAAAAGAGCTCACGTTCCGAGTCCAGATGACCCTTTGTCAAAGCAAAAATGCAAAGAAAGAGGGAGATATTTACAGTGTAGGGTGAGGGTGTCAGAGATCCTTGGGCACCAGCAGCCTTAGGCAAACTCAGTCCACTCTAACACAAACAGCGCTGGACACCATGCATCCAATGCAAGGTCTTTAATTACTTGTGCACCAGGAGACTTCCCTCTGTCCACTGGGATGGCCAGAGCCGTTCTGAGGTTACTGAGAAACAGCTCAGCAGTTATAGTCAATTACAGCAAACCGGGAACAAGAGATTTTCACACCTTTCATTGACACACATATTTGACAATTAAATCGCGGCCTTTCGCCCTTTCTCATTCGATGAAAAATTGACTTCTGCTCATCCTTCATTTGCATAGCATATCCCCATATCCTTTGGTATTTGTTATGAAACAAATCTGATCTTGTTCACCGTCTGCTGAAGGCGGAAATCGAAATGTTATGGGGCCTACACAGAATAGTAGAGACTGACTCCTTTGAAGGTCAGTAAGAATCTAAACATTTTCCACTACTGCACAGAGAAAGCATGAGGTTTTAATTTGAACACTTTAACTTCCACACAATTTAACTTGCAAACTATGAAACTTCAATCTCAACTTTTTCATTTCCACACTTCCCTCCTTTTTGTCCTCTAAGGACAAGGTTATGGGTCCTCCATGACTTCTCCATCGAGGCGCATCAGCTTTCTAAATTCTTCCTCAGTCGGTTCGTAGACTGGGAGGACTGAAAGGAGATGGACTGCTGGGCTGTGGATAAAAGAACGAGGGCGACAGATAGAACGGGTACAACAACAGACAAGTTGAATAATCACGTACAAGACGATGGGCAAGGCCAGGCCCAGAATAAGGTACTTGAGAAGGGTCAAAATAGTCTCCAAACCACCCGCCAAGGTTAGGGAGCCAGCCCCACCAGTCAAAAGGTTTGTTCTGAGCAACTGAGTGCAAAAGACGCACCTGCTCCTGAATGGTCTGTACATCTCTCTTGATCCTACAATCCTCATTAACGTAAAAAAAGCATGTCTCATTGACTGCTGCGCACAATCCCCCCTGCGCTGCTATTAAGAGATTGAGGGCGAAGTTGTTCTGTAGCACCACCTTAGAAAGGGTCTGAATCTCCGACTGCAGGCCCTGAATGGAGTCCACGGTGCTGTTTTCAATTATTTCCATTGTAGCGGAAATATTAATAATGACCATTTCTAATTCTGAGACCGCAAGACCTGGGAGGAGGGCCCGGACAAACTGGTGAAAGCTGGTGTTACAGGTGACTGGTGGGTTTGGAACTGACGGTTCCTGATGCTTCACAAACCCGAGATGGTTGTGAAGGGAGTGGATGAATAAGTGCTTGACCCCAAAGGCCTCGGGGATCATGTGATCTATGGTGCAGGTGCCGGCCCAATCGACAGGGAGGGTCTTATAGCCTCCATCTCCACAAAGCCAGAACGAGCCACTGTGAACAAGAGTCGGGTACCAGAATGTGGAGTTTTGGCAAAAGGTGAGCCAATACTGGATATGGGGAGATTTCTCCTGGGCACACCAACGGACCTGACAATGATGACTGAGACGGAGAGCCCTGAGGGCTCCTTGGTCTGCACACCTGGACCGATCTCCATGGCTATAAGGCCCTGATTCCTTGGGATAGTTGCTGTCAGGAGGCCAGACGGTAACGAGACCATTCAGTGTGAGGTTGTGTGACCGCTGGCAATCACACTCCCTCTTGGTGTAGTGGAGTTTGGCCTTGGATGTGGGGGCCTGAGCAATGAATGATGGGTTGTTAGTCGTGCAATCCCAAAAGGATATCATGGGACCAGACCAGATGTCATGTGACCAGATATTCATTTCATTCTCTGAATTATGGTGTCTTCCATTTAATTGATTTTAAAATTTTAAAATTAATCCATTACTTTGACTATTTATTTTTGTATTTATGTTTGATGTTTAAGATCAGGATACAATTATGATTCCCATGTGGATCTGAATAGCCAATTCACTGAGCAGCCCCCAAATGACTGCAGATTGTTTCCTTACTGTAATCGTTAAAGCACGGTCTTTTCTGTAACAGCAGTTATAATAGTTTGTTCACACATAAAAAAGATAAAATGACATACATCAAATGCAAGGATTAAAGTAATCAGCAAAGTAAATTACCAGCTGTATTAAATTACAATTCCATTATCCCTACAGAGTTACTGTTGTGAAAATAAAGAGAGACTTCACTGGCAGCTTGCAAATGGAAATGCCATTCCAAAACAATACTGGGTACGGATACCAACACAGCAAGACTGAAGCTTCACTCGGTCAAGAAACTCAAAACAAACCAAAAATCCAATCCCAGGAACAATATTACATAGGAAATTATACAAGTAAATTCGAAAATATTCTAAGCAGCATATTGGCATTCATGGCTAAATTAAATGCCGGTGCATGATATAGGGAGTTGTTGGGGGTGCAGGCGGTGGGGGGAGGCAGGGGTGGCATGGCTGAAGGTCCCTGGATACGGTGCCGGGATCAGTGTCCCTGGAGACCACAGGTGAAACAGGCACTTGTGTCGCTGCCTCGGCCAGCTGATTGCCTTACCCCCAGCCCGTGTCCCCCACCAGCTCTACCTCAACTGGCCTGAGAATAATTCATCATCTGTAACTTTACTTCTCGATTTTGGCTTCTGGTATTGCAGCTGGTGTTCACAGTGTTGGGACGCTCTAACAAGCTTGGGTATGTCCTGTCTTCCCTCCCATCCAACACAAGTCATTGCAAACATTTTCTTCAGATCAGGATGCAACCCCGGTACAAGAATATTTACAAGCGCTGAAATTCCAGTGTTTTGAGATATATCCAAACAATTCATGAACACCGAGCGAAATTTCTCTACGTAATACGTCCTTATCAGCCTCCTGTACCGTGCAATGTATCCTCTCCAATGTACATTTAGAGCCTGGACTATAAAAATACAGCCGAGAGAAAATAAAACGAAGGAACTAAGAGTATTCCCCGGGATCTGGGAAGGGGGGGGGGGGGGGCGGGTACCTGGGATCTGGTTTGGGATGAGATGGGCTTTTTCTCAGAGAATCCTGAGGGGCCCACAGCTGCGGGGACGGGGGGATCCCTGCTAATACACTGCGGCAGGGAGGGTCCACCCATATGGAGGTGGGGGGAGGAGGGGGTCCTTTGTGTGGCCTCAACTGGACTCGACTGTGAGTCCGCTGAAGGAGGATGGGCGGGGGGGGGGGGGGGGGTTGGGGGGGGGGGGTGGTGGGGCCGGGGGGTGTGGGGCGGGGGGTGGTGGGGGCGGGGGGGGGGGGGGACCAAGCTTCCTCCTCATCATCCTGTTCAGCAGAAAGCGATTTTTTTGTTCGTTTGTGAGGTATTGGCTTTAACATTTCCCTAACGATTCCTTAGTTCCTCAGACCTTCCAGCATTCTCTGAACCCCTTTTCCTGGACTCATCCAACCGCTTCTGCATCTCCATTCGCCACTGGAAATATGCAGACCACCCCACGTTTCTCTTTCCTTTCTTTTCCTTTATTCTTAACACTCATCCCAAAGTCTCAATGTGGTCCCTATTAAAGACCATCAGGTGGAAAAGGCTTCTACTTACCCTGTGTTCAATTCACCCATTTCGGAATGTTCTATCCTGACGGCCGGCGTGAGACACGGTGAAAAACACAGACAGACAAAAAAACCCGATACACAGACAAGACAGTCAAGACTAATAAAAAGGGTTAACACACTTACAATTCGAGCAGCGCGAGATCATTTGGCTCAGTGCCATCATGTGGCAGAAAGGTGTATAACAACAAACAGATCTGAATCAATTTAGAACCACAGAACCATAGAAAATTACAGCTCAGAAAAAGGCTTTTTGGTCCTTCTTGTCTGTGCCGAACCATTTTCTGCCTAGTCTCACTGACTTGCACTTGAACCATATCCCTCCACATCCCTCTCATCCATCAACCCGTCCACGTTTTTCTTAAATTTTAAAAGTGACCCCGCATTTACAACTTGATCCGGCAGCTCATTCCACACTCCTACCACTCTCTGCGTGAAGAAACCTCCCCTAATATTCCCTTTAAACTTTTCTCCTTTCACCCTTAACCCATGCCCTCTGGTTTTTTTCTCCCCTAGCCTCAGTGGAAAAAGCCTGCTTGCATTCATTCTATCTATACCCATCAAAATCTTATACACCTTGATCAAATCTCCCCTCATTCTTCTACGCTCCAGGGAATAAAGTCCCAACCAATTCAATCTCTCTCTGTAACTCAGCTCCTCATGTCCCGGCAACAGCCTTGTGAACCTTCTCAGCACTCTTTCAAACTTATTTACATCCTTCATGCAACTGGGTGACCAAAAATGCACACAATACTCTAAATTCGGCCTCACCAATGCCTTATATAACCTTACCACAACACTCCAACTTTTATACTCGATACTCCGATTTATAAAGGCCAATGTACCAAAGGCACTCTTTACGAACCTATCCACCAGTGACATCACTTTCAGGGAATTATGTACCTGTATTCCCAGATCCCTCTGTTCAACTGCGCTCTTCAGAGTACTACCATTTACCCTGGACCTTCTACTTTGGTTTGTCCTTCCACAGTGCAATATCTCAGACTTGCCTGCGTTAAACTCCATTTGTCACTTTACAGCCCATTTTTCTAGTTGTTCCAAATCCCTCTGCAAGCTTTGAAAACCTTCTTCACTGTCCACTACACCTCCAATCTTTGTATCAACAGCAAATTTGCTGATCCAATTTACCACATTATCATCCAGATCATTGAAATAGATGACAAACAACAATGGACCCAACACCAATCCCTGCGGCAGACCACTAGTCACAGGCCTCCACTCAGAGAAGCAATCAAAGAACAAAGAACAAAGAACAATACAGCACAGGAACAGGCCCTTCGGCCCTCCAAGCCCGCGCCGCTCCCCGGTCCAGGATTGAATCCTGAATCCAGGATCCTCTGTACTCTCTCCAATGCCTCCACGTCCTTCTGGTAGTGTGGCGACCAGAACTGGACGCAGTATTCCAAATGCGGCCGAACCAACGTTCTATACATCTGCAACATCAGACCCCAACTTTTATACTCTATGCCCCGTCCTATAAAGGCAAGCATGCCATATGCCTTCTTCACCACCTTCTCCACCTGTGACGTCACCTTCAAAGATCTGTGGACTTGCACACCCAGGTCCCTCTGCGTCTCTACACCCTTTATGGTTCTTCCATTTATCGTGTAGCTCCTCCCTACATTATTCCCACCAAAATGCATCACTTCGCATTTATCAGGATTGAACTCCATCTGCCATTTCCTTGCCCAAATTTCCAGCCTATCTATATCCTTCTGTAGCCTCTGACAATGTTCCTCACTATCTGCAAGTCCTGCCAGTTTTGTGTCGTCCGCAAACTTACTGATCACCCCAGTTACTCCTTCTTCCAGATCATTTATATAAATCACAAACAGCAGAGGTCCCAATACAGAGCCCTGCGGTACACCACTAGTCACAGGCCTCCAGCCGGAAAAAGACCCTTCCACTACCACCCTCTGTCTTCTATGACCAAGCCAGTTCTCCACCCATCTAGCCACCTCCCCCTTTATCCCATGGGATCCAACCTTTTTCACTAGCCTACCATGAGGGACTTTGTCAAACGCTTTACTAAAGTCCATATAGACAACATCCACGGCCCTTCCTTCGTCAACCATTTTGGTCACTTCTTCAAAAAACACCACCAGGTTAGTGAGGCATGACCTCCCTCTCACAAAACCATGTTGACTATCGTTAATGAGTTTATTCCTTTCTAAATGCGCATACATCCTATCTTTAAGAATCTTCTCCAACAACTTCCCCACCACGGACGTCAAGCTCACCGGCCTATAATTACCCGGGTTATCCTTCCTACCCTTCTTAAATAACGGGACCACATTGGCTATCCTCCAATCCTCTGGGACCTCACCTGTGTCCAGTGACGAGACAAAGATTTGCGTCAGAGGCCCAACTATTTCACCTCTCGTCTCCCTGAGCAGCCTTGGATAGATTCCATCAGGCCCTGGGGATTTGTCAGTCTTTATATTCTCTAACAAACCTAACACTTCCTCCTTTGTAATGGAGATTTTCTCCAACGGTTCAACACTCCCCTCCGAGACACTCCCAGTCAACACATCCCTCTCCTTAGTGAATACCGACGCAAAGTATTCATTTAGGATCTCCCCTACCTCTTTGGGCTCCAAGCATAAGTCCCCACTTTTGTCCCTGAGAGGTCCGATTTTTTCCCTTACAACCCTTTTGTTCCTAACGTATGAATAAAATGCCTTGGGATTCTCCTTAATCCTGTCTGCCAAGAACATTTCGTGACCCCTTTTTGCTCTTCTAATTCCCCGTTTGAGTACTTTCCTACTTTCATTATACTCTTCCAGAGCTCCCTCCGTTTTTAGCTGCTTGGACCTAACATACGCCTCTCTTTTCCTTTTGACCAGTCCCTCAATTTCCCTGGTTATCCACGGTTCTCTAATCCTACCCTTCCTATCCTTCTTTTTTACAGGCACATGCTTGTCCTGTAGCCCTAACAACCATTCCTTAAAAGACTGCCACATACCAGATGTGGATTTACCCTCAAACAGCCTCTCCCAATCAAGAGCTGCCAATTTCTGCCTGATCCCAATAAAGTTAGCCTTCCCCCAATCCAACACCTTACCCTTGGGACACCACTCATCCTTTTCCATCACTATCCTAAAGCTAACAGAATTGTGGTCACTATTTGCCACATGTTCCCCGACCAAAACTTTGAAGACCTGACCGGGTTCATTCCCCAGCACCAGGTCCAGTATAGCCCCCTCTCTAGTTGGGCTGTCCACATATTGTTCCAACGAACCCTCCTGTACACATTTTACAAATGCCTCACCATCCAGAGTCCCTGCCCTCAGCGATTTCCCGTCTATACCAGGGAAATTGAAGTCTCCCACTACAACAACCCTATATTTCCTGCACCTATCCAGTATCTCCTGACATATCCATTCTTCCACTTCCCTTGGGCTGTTGGGGGGCCTGTAGTACACCCCCAACATAGTGACTGCGCCTTTCCTGTTTCTAAGCTCCACCCAGAGTGACTCGCTACACGACTCCTCCGAATTGTCCTCCCTCTGCACCGCTGTAATATGCTCTCCAACCAATACCGCTACTCCCCCACCTCTTTTGGCCCCTCCTCTGTCTCGCCTAAAACACTTGTACCCTGGAATATTCAGCTGCCAGTCCTGTCCCTCTTTCAACCAAGTCTCCGTCACCGCAACCACATCCAAATTCCTCGTGCGCATTAAGGCCCCAAGTTCGTCTGTTTTACCTGCTACGCTCCTTGCATTGAAGTATAAGCACTCCAGACCCCCAGGCTCAGTGAGGTCGTCCTCCCCCAGAGTGCTCTTCTTCTTTGCCAGCCTTGTCCCAGCCCCAAGCTCGTCCCCAGCCACCACACTTATAGACCTAATAGTTTGATCCCCACCCCCCTGCCACACTAGTTTAAACCCCCCCGAACTGCATTAGCAAAGCTCCCAGCCAGGATATTTGTGCCCTTCCAACTTAGTTGTGACCCCTCCCTCTTGTACAGGTGCCATCCTCTCCTGAAAACCTCCCATTGGTCTATGTGAAAACCTCCCATTGGTCTATGTGAAAACCTCCCATTGGTCTATCCTCCACAACCACTCTCTGGCTTGTTCCATTGAGCCAGTGTCTAATCCAATTTAACACCTGCCCATGTACACCCAGCGACTGAACCTTCCTAACTAACCTCCCATAAGGGACCTTGTCAAAGGCCTTGCTGAAATCCAGGTAGATAATATCCACCGCCTTCCCTTCATCCACTTTCCTGGCAACCTCTTCGAAAAACTCGAATAGATTGGTCAAACATGACCTACCACGCACAAAGCCATGTTGACGCTCCCTAATAGGTCCCTGCCTATCCAAATATTTGCAGATCCTATCCCTTATCACACCTTCCAATAACTTGCCCACCACCGACGTCAAACTGACTGGCCTATAATTTCCCGGATTTCTTTTTGAACCTTTTTTAAACAACGGAACAACATGAGCCACCCTCCAATCAGCCGGCACCTCCCCCATGAATACTGACATTTCAAGTATGTCTGCCAGGGCCCCTGCAAGTTCAACACTAGCTTCCCTCAAGGTCCGTAGGAATGACCTGTCCGGTCCTGGGGATTTATCCACTCTGATTTGCCTCACGACAGCAAGCACCTCCTCCCCTTTAATTTGTAAAGGTTCCATGACCTGCCTGCCTGTTTGGCCTATTTCCGTACACTCCATGCCCGTTTCCTCAGTAAATATGGATGCAGAAAACCATTTAGTATCTCCCCCATCTCTTTTGGCTCCATACACATTCTACCACTCTGGTCTTCAAGAGGACCAATTTTATCCCTCACTCCCCTTTTGCTCCTAACATACCTATAGAAGCTCTTTGGATTTTCCTTCACTCTGTCTGCCAAAGCAACCTCATCATTCCTTCTGGCAGTCCTGATTTCCCTCTTAAGTAGCTTCTTGCACTTTTTATACTCCTCGAGCATCTGATCTGTTCCTTGCTCCCTGTACATTTCATACAACTATCTCTTCCTCTTAATCAGTATTACAATCTCCCTCGTGAGCCAAGGTTCCTTATTCCTATTTACTTTGCCTTTAATCCTGACAGGAACATACAAACTCTGCACTCTCAAAATTTCTCCTTTGAAGGCCTCCCACTTTCCATTTACATCCTTACCAGAGAACAGCCTGTGCCAATCCACACTTCCCAGATCCCTTCTCATTTCATCAAATTTGGCCGTTTTCCAGTTCAGAACTTCAACCCGAGTACCAGATCTATCCTTATCCATGATCAGGTTGAAACTAATGGCATTATGATCACTGGATGCAAAGTGCTCCCTCACACTCACATCCATCACCTGCCCGAACTCATTTCCCAACAGGAGATCCAGTATCGCATCCTGTCTAATTGGCACCTCTATATACTGATGTAGGAAATTTTCCTGAACACATTTAACAAACTCTACCCTGTCTAAACCTTTAACAGTATGCGAGTCCCAATCTATATGTGGAAAATTAAAATCCCCTACTGTCACAGCTTTGTGTTTCTTGCAGTTGTCAGCTATCTCTCTACTGATTTGCTCCTCCAATTCTCGCTGACTATTGGGTGGTCCATAGTACAACCCCATCAATGTGGTCATACCTTTCCTGTTTCTCAGCTCCACCCATAGGGCCTCTGTAGATAAGCTCCCTGATCTATCCTGCCTGAGTACCGCTGTAACATTTTCCCTGACCAACAATGACACCACCCCCCCCCACCCCTCCCCACCGTTTATCCCTCTGCCTCAATCCTGCCTGAAACATTGGAACCCTGGAACATTGAGCTGCCAGTCCTGCCCCTCCTGTCGCCAAGTTTCACTAATGGCTATAATGTCATATTTCCATGTGCCTTCAGCTCATCTGTCTTCCCCACAGTACTCCTGGAATTGAAATAGACACACCTCAAAAGGTTATTTCCACCACACTCAACCCTTCCATTTGTGATATTGCTTGAACTAACATGTCATTTTTCCTCTGCTCCACTATCTGCTCTGGCACTCTGGTTCCCATCCCCCTCCAAAGCTAGTTTAAACGCTCCCCAATAACACCAGCAAACCTCCCTGCAAGTATATTGGTCCCGTTGTAGTTTAGATTGATGACCTAATTTGAAATTAGGTCATCAATCAAATCGGGATTGCGGTTTCCAGGGACCCGAACCCCGATAAAATGCCTTACAGGGGATCAAACACCAACCCTTGGCTGTACCCTCAAGGGACTCGAACCCTCACCTCATGCTTATCCCAGTAATGTCCACACAGGACAATGTGTGCATTCCCCTGGTCAAGTTGGCGCAATGCCCAAAAGTCAGGCAGCCGTAGTCTCCGAGCCCTTGGTCAGCAAGGCACCACGCTTCCTTCCTGTGTAGACACTCCAGGGGTTTGCAATCTCGGTGGAACCTCCAAAAACTGTTGGCGTTCCCTTGGGTAACAGCAATCTAAAGGCACTCAGTCGACTCTTAACACTGACAGCGCTGGACACCATGCATCCATGCATCCATTTAATAACTTGTGCACAAGGACCCACAAACGGTCAACGCGGGATGACCGGAGCGGTTCTGAGGTTACAGAGAAACTGCTCAGCAGTTATAGTCAATTACAGCAAATCAGAAGAAAGAGATTTTTCACATATTTCATTGACATACGTATCTGCCAATCATAGCATAGCCCTTTTGCCCTTTCTTAGCCAATAGAAAACCAATCCTTCATTCGCGTAACATGTCCCCATATCTTGCTATTTTATAATCACCATGGTAACTTGTCCTTTGTTTTCATCCTACTTTCCTGACCTGGAATGCCGTGTTTATGGAACAAGGTTTTAGATATACTCGCTTATCCTGCGTACGTCACTGTTGGCCTTACTGAAGGCCGGACTGAAGGCCGTGTTTTGCTAATATTCATTTTCCATTACTTGACTGAGTTTTGTTTTTGGCAATTATGGAATTTTTAATTTCACAATTGTTGCACCCTAACTTCCACACCTCCTCCTCCCCTCCCACCAGAGAATGATTTGCCTGCCTCCCTCCCACCTCCCCCCCCCTCCCCCGCACCCTCCCCCCCTCCACGCCCCGACCAATCTGAGTCAGAGAGCCGCTGGAAGCACTGAACTTCCCTCTTCAGAAGCTGGAGCCCCGAAACAGGCATTTGCCGAGCATGTCTGTTTCTTGCCAAATCTGGAAGGGCGAACACGATCGTAAAGGCAGAAATGCCGATACGTTTGGGTGGCCAGCTCATTAATTCAATTTAAATGCATGCAACCTGCATTTAAATTGCCGTTGCGCCCATTTTGGGCGCGATTCAGATCACGGCCATTACCGGGCCTTGGTAAAGTAAGAATGGGCGTGGACGTGAAGGCAGATCGCGCTATTCACCTCACGCCTGACTTTACCAAGTTTTTACCTGGTTCAAGGCAATGGTAAAATCAGGCCCAAGTTCTTCATTCCAGGGATCATTCTTGTAAACATCCTCTGGATCGTTTCCAATGCCATCCTTCCTTAGATGCGGGGCCCAAAACTGCTCACAATACTCCAAATGGGGTCTGTCCAGAGCCTTATACTGCTTCAGAGGTACATTCCTGCTATTGTATTCGAGCCTTCTCGACATGATTGCTAACATTGCATTTGCCTTCCTAACTGCTGACTGAACCTGTACATTAACTGTGGGAGACGAGGGAAGAGATTGTAGAGCCTCTGGTGATGATCTTTGCGTCGTCGATGGAGACGGGAGAGGTGCCAGAGGATTGGAGGATTGTGGATGTGGTTCCTATTTTCAAGAAGGGGAATAGGGATTGCCCAGGAAATTACCGACCGGTGAGTCTAACATCAGTGGTTGGTAAGCTGATGGAGAAGATCCTGAGGGACAAGATTTATGAGCATTTAGAGTAGTTTAATATGCTCAAAAATACTCAGCATGGCTTTGTCAAAGGCAGATCGTGCCTTACGAGCCTGGAGGAGTTCTTCGAAAATGTGACTAAACACATTGACGAAGGGAAAACGGTACATGTGGTTTATCTGGATTTTAGCAAGGCGTTTGATAAGGTCCCCCATACAAGGCGTCTAGAAAAAGTGAGAGGGCATGGGATCCAAGGTGCTGCTGCCCTGTGGATCCAAAACTGGCTTGCCCAAAGGAGGCAGAGAGTGTGTATTGATGGGTCTTTTTCTAAGTGGAGGTCGGTCACCAGTGGTGTGCCCCAGGGATCTGTTCTGGGACCCTTGCTGTTTGTCATTTTCATAAATGACCTGGATGAGGAAGTGGAGGGGTGGGTTGGTAAGCTTGCCGACGACACGACGGTTGGTGGCGTTGTGGATAGTCTGGAGGGATGTCAGAAGTTGCAGAGGGACATAGATAGGATGCAAGACTGGGCGGAGAAGTGGCAGATGGACCTCAACCCCGATAAATGCGTAGTGCTCCATTTTGGCAGGTCAAATGGGATGAAGGAGAACAATATAAAGGGAAAGACTCTTAGTACTGCATAGGATCAGAAGGAACTTGGGGTCCGGGTCCATAGGACTCTAAAATCGGACCCCCAGGTGGAGGAGGTGGTTAAGAGGGCGTATGGTGTACTGGCTTTTATCAATCGAGGGATTGAGTTTCGGAGTCCGGGGATAATGATGCAGCTTTATAAGACCCTCGTCAGACCCCACTTGGAGTACTGTGCTCAGTTCTGGTCGCCTCATTACAGGAAGGATGTGGAAAAGATTGAAAGGGTGCAGAGGCGATTTACAAGGATGTTGCCTGGATTGAGTGGTATGCCTTATGAGGATAGGCTGAGGGAGCTCGGTCTTTTCTCCTTGGAGAGATGTAGGATGAGAGGAGACCTAATAGAGGTATATAAGATGTTGAGAGGCATAGATCGGGTGGACTCTCAGAGGTTTTTTCCCAGAGTGGAAATGGCTGCTACGAGAGGACACAGGTTTAAGGTGCTGGGCTGTAGGTACAGGGGAAATGTTAGGGGGAAGTGTTTCACACAGAGGGCGGTGGGCGAGTGGAATCGGCTGCCATCAGTGGTAGAGGAGGCAAACTCAATAGGGTGTTTTAAGAGACTCCTGGATGTGTACATGCGACTTAATAGGATGGATGTTTATAGGTCGGCCTAAATGGTCGGGATATGTTCAGCACAACTTGAGGGGCCGAAGGGCCTGTTTTGTGCTGTAGTTTTCTATGTTTCTATGTTTCTATTGACCTTAAGAGAATCTTGAACAAGGACACCCAAGTCACTTTATTCTTCTGATTTCCTAACCATTTTCTCATTTAGAAAAATAGTCTATGCCTCCATTCCACCATCCAAAATGCATAACCTCACACTTTTCCATACTATATTCCATCTGCCACTTTTTTGCTCACTCTCCTAACCTGTCCACGTCCTTCTACAGCCCCCCTGCTTCCTCAATACTTCCTGTCCATCTACATATCTTTGTATTATCTGCAAACCTAGCAACTCTATCCTCAGTTCCTTCCTCGAAATCCTCAATGTATATTGTGAAAAGTTGTGGTCCCAGCACTGAACCCTGAGGCACACCAGTAGTCACCGGCTGCCATCCTGAAAAATACCCCTTCAGTCCCACTCTCAGCCTTCTGCCTGTCATCCCCTCCTCTATTCACTGCAGGATCTTACCCCTTATCACCCTGGGCTCTTAACTTATTTAACAGTCTCCCATGCAGCACTTTGTCAAAGGCCTTTTGGAAATCTAAATAAATCACATCCACTGGTTCTCCTTTATCTAACTTCCTTGTTACCTCCTCAAAGAACAGATTTGCCAGAAATGACCTCCCCTTGACGAAGTCGTGCTGACTCAGTCCTATTTTATCATGCACTTCCAAGAACTCCTTGGTCTCATCTTTAATAATGGATTATAAAATGTTGCCCATGACCGAGGACAAGCTAACCGACCTATAATTTCCCGTCTGCTGCCTCCCTCCCTACTTAAACAGCGGTGTTACATTAGCTACTTTCCAGTTCTCTGGGACCCCCCCTGCCTCCAGTGATTACTGAAAGATCACCACCAATGCCTCCACAATTTCCTCAGCTATCTCTTTTAGAACCCTGTGGCTAGTCCATCCGGTCCAAGTGATTTATCCACCTTCAGGCCTTTCATGTTCTCCAGAACCTACTCCTTAGTGTTGGCCACTACATTCAACTGTGCCCCCTGACCCTCCTGGAGCTCTGGCATCCCACTGGTGTCTTCCACCGTGAAGACTGATGCAAATTAAATATTCAGTTCCTCTGCCATTTCTTTGTTTCCTGTTATTACTTCTCCGGCCACATTTTCCAGTGGTCCAATGTCTATTTTTCCCTCTCTCTCCCCTTTTTATATCTTGAAAAATACTCTTCCTATCTGCTTTTATATTACTTGCTGGCTTACACTCATATTACATCTTCTCCCCCCTTATTGTTTTTTTTAATTGTCCTCTGCTCACTTTTAAATGGTTCCCACTAATCCTTGCCACTTTGTATGCTTATTCTTTTGCATTTATGCTGCCCTTGACTTCCCTCATCAGCCATGGATGCCTCATCCTCCCCTCAGCATGTTTCCTCCCCCTTGGGATGAATTTCTGTTGTGCCTCCCTTACAACCCACAAAAACACCTGCCATAGCTCTTCCACTGTTTCCCCTGCTTGGCTCCCTTTCCAGTCAACTCTGGCCAGATCTTCCCTCATGTCTTTGTAATTACCTTTATTTAATTGTCATACCGTTACATCTGATTCCGGCTTCTCCCTCTCAAACTGCAGGATAAATTCTATCATATTGTGGTCACTGTTCCCTAAGGTTTCCTTCACCTTAAGCTCCCTAATCAATTCTGCCTCATTACACATCACCAAATCCAGAATTCCCTGTTCCCGAATAGGCTCTGTCACAAGCTGCTCCAAAAAACTATCTCTTAGACATTGCACAAATTCTTTTTATTGGGGTCCACCACTTACCTGATTTTCCCAGTTCACCTGCATATTGAAGTCCCCCATGATTATTGTAATATTGCCTTTTTTATATGCCTTTTCTAGCCCCTGATTTATTTTCTGCCCCACATCCTGAATACTGCTATGGAGGCTGTACATAACTCCCATCAGGGTCTTTTTGTCTTTGCGATTCCACAATTCTACCCACAGAGATTCTATGCATTCTGATCGTATATCGCTTCTTGCCATCGATTTAATTTCATTCCTTACTAACAATGCAACCCCACCCCCTTTGCACATCTGTCAGTCCTTTCGATAGGACACATATTCTTGGATATTTAGATCCCAGCCCTGATCCCCTTGCAGCCACGTCTCTGTGATGTCCAGAGCATCGTACCGGACTATTTCAATGTGTGCAACAAGCTCATTTACCTTGTTCCGTACAATGCGCACATTTAGGTAAAACACCTTCAGTCCTGCATTGACCACCTCCCATCTCATACATGTCACATTTTTGCTCTGCCTGAGATTAGATTCCTGCCACCTGCTATACTCTCTGCACTATTATGTGGGAGGTCAGGTATCAACAGCTCCTCCACTCATGGAGGTGACAGGGAACTGGACATTTGTTACTGACGATGGGCGGGAAGAGGGTCAAATTTGGTGGGTTCATCGAGGCACACTCGCCAGAGAGGATCTTAAAACTGGCTCCAGTCCCCAGGCAACAACCCCCAAGGGATTGTAGGTCTCCCTGATCAGATCTATGTGAGATGGACGTAAGGGTGAGGAATGAATTATGGGCTGTATTATATTGTAAATATGCTGTGGATTCTGCACGAAGCCTGTATGAAGTAAATAGAGAAAAATGTACAATTGTTCGAAAATGGTTTTAAATGCTGCTGCTGTATCGGGGGCGTGGGGGTGGGGTTGGGAGGCGGGGGCGGGGGGGGGGGAGAGGGGGTGGGGGGGCTGGTGGGTGGGAGGTGTTACTTACAGGGGAGAGTGTTACAGATGTTGGGATATTCCTTTAAGGGAACGGACCATGTGATCTCAGGTGTGGGGTGAGCTGTTGGGATCTTCCCAGATTGGGCAGTCAATATTTGGAGTGTTGTGTGAACAGATGGAATAAAGAGTTGTGTCCCTGACACCTGACTGTGGAGGCGATATTGAAGAGAATCCTCAGCAACACAGGATATGAACAAACGGTCTCGAACCCAGTGCTGAACAAAGCTACCAGCAGCTTGAATCCTCTATGTCACTTCTCACGCACTCCTCAAGGTGCTAACTGACTGTCCCAGTGTCCCAGTGTCCCCCTCCCACACTCTCCTCAAGGTGCTGCTTGTCTGTCCCGGTGTCCCAGTGTCCCTCTCACACTCTCCTCAAGGCGCTGCTTCTCTGTCTCGGTGTCCCAGTGTCCCCCTCTCACGCTCTCCGCAGGTGCTGACTGTCGGTCCAAGTGTCCCAGTGCCCCCCTCTCACACTCTGCTCAAGGAGCTGCTTGTCTGTCCGGGTGTCCCACTGTCCCCCTCCCACACTCTCCTCAAGGTGCTGCTTGTCTGTCCCGGTGTCCCAGTGTCCCTCCCACACTCTCCTCAAGGTGCTGCTTGTCTGTCCCGGTGTCCCAGTGTCCCTCTCACACTCTCCTCAAGGAGCTGCTTCTCTGTCTCGGTGTCCCAGTGTCCCCCTCTCACGCTCTCCTCAGGTGCTAACTGTCTGTCCTGGTGTCCCAGTGCCCCCCTCTCACACTCTCCTCATGGTGCTGACTGTCTGTCCCAGTGCCCCCCTCTCACACTCTCCTCAAGGTTCTGACTGTCTGTCCCGCTGTCTCCCTCCCACACTCTCCTGAAGATGCTGCTTGTCTATCCCGGTATCCCAGTGTCCCCGTCTCACACTCTCCTCAAGGTGCTGCTTGTCCATCCCAGTGTCCCACTGCCCCCCTCTCACACTCTCCTCGAGGTGCTTCTTGTCTGTCCCGGTATCCCAGTGTCCACGTCTCACACTCTCCTCAAGGTGCTGATTGTCTCTCCTGGTATGTCCCAGTATCTCGCTCTCACACCTTCCTCAAGATGCTGCCTATCGGTCCCAGTGTCCAAGTGTCCTCCTCTCACACTCTCCTCAATGTGATGCTTGCCTGTCCCGGTGTCGCAGTGTCCCTCTCACACTCTCCTCAAGGTGCTGACTGTCTGTCTCAGTGTCCCTCTCACACTCTCCTCAAAGTGCTGCTTGTCTGTTCCGGTGTCCCAGTGTCCCTCTCACACTCTCCTCAAGGTGCTGACTGTCTCACCCGGTGTCACAGTATCCTTCTCACACTCTCCTCAAGGTGCTGCTTGTCTGCCCCGGTATCCCAGTGTCCCTCTCACACTCTCCTCAAGGAGCTGCTTGTCTGCCCCGGTATCCCAGTGTCCCTCTCACACTCTCCTCAAGGTGCTGACTGTCTCTCTCAGTGTCCCAGTGTCCCTCTCACACTCTGCTCAAGGTCATGCTTGTCTGTCCCGGTGTCCCAGTGTCCCTCCCACACTCTCCTCAAGGTGCTGACTGTCTGCCCCGGTGCCCCAGTGTCCTCCTCTCACACTCTCCTCAAGGTGCTGTCTGTCTGTCCCTGTGTCCCAGTGTCCCTCTCACACTCTCCTCAAGGTGCTGCTTGTCTGCCCCCGTGTCCCAGTGTCCCTCTCACACTCTCCTCAAGGTGATGCTTGTCTGTCCCGGTGTCCCACTGCCCCCCTCTCACACTCTCCTCGAGGTGCTTCTTGTCTGTCCCGGTATCCCAGTGTCCCCTCTCACACTCTCCTCAAGGTGCTGCTTGTCTCTCCCAGTGTCCCAGTGTCCCCTCTCACAATCTCCTCAAGGAGCTGCTTGTCTGCCCGCTTTCCCACTGCCCCCCTCTCACACTCTCCTCAAGGAGCTGACTGTCTGCCCCGCTATCATAGTGTACTCCTCTCACACTCTCCTCAAGGTGCTGACTGTCTCTCCCGGTGTCCCACGGTCGCCCTCTCACACTCTCCTCAAGGTGCTGCTTGTCTGTCCTGGTGTGTCCCAGTGTCCCCTCTCACATCCACCTGAAAATGCTGGCTGTCGGTCCCGGTGTCGCATTGTCCCCTTCCCGTACCCTCCTCAAGATGCTGCCCGTCGGTCCCGGTGTCCCAGTGTCCCCTCTCACACTCTCCTCAAGGTGCTGCTTGTCTGCCCCGGTGTCCTAGTGGCCCCTTTCACACTCTCCTCAAGGTGCTGCTTGTCTGCCCCGGTGTCCCAGTGTCCCTCTCACACTCTCCTCAAGGTGATGCTTGTCTGTCCCGGTGTCCCAGTGTCCCCGCTCACACTCTCCTCAAGGTGCTGGTTGTCTGTCCCCGTGTCCCAGTGTCCCCTCTCACACTCTCCTCAAGGTGCTGACTCTCTGTCCCACTGTCCCAGTGTCCTCCTCTCACACTCTCCTCAAGGTGCTGACTGTCTCACCCGGTGTCCCAGTGTCCTTCTCAAACTCTCCTCAAGGTGCTGACTGTCTGTCCCTGTGTCCCAGTGTCCCTCTCACACTCTCCTCAAGGAGCAGCTTGTCTGCCCCGGTGTCCCAGCGTCCCCCTCTCATACTCTCCTCAAGGTGCTGACTGTCTTTCCTGGTGTCCCACTGTCCTCCTCTCACATTCTCCCCAAGGTGCTGCTGACTCTCTTTAGTTGTGCCGGTGTCCACCCCCACACTCTCCTCAAGGTGCTGCTGACTCTGTTTTGGTGTCCCAATGCCCTTCTTCCACACCCACCTCAAATCACTCTTGCCTTCTTACAACTTCACAACAGAAAATGCTGAGGAAGTCTGATGTGAAGCATCTTGCTCAGATAGTACTCGACATAACACTGTGAGTTAGTTCTATCTGGAGCCTCAGATTGTACTGTACAGAAAACTGAGAGATATTCCTATCTGAAGCCTCAGATTGTACAGTACGTAACACTGAGCGATAGTTCGATCTGAAGCCTCTTGCTCATTTTGTACTGTATATAATAATCAGAGATAGCTCTATCTGAAGCCTCAGATTGTACTGTACAGAACACTGAGAGATATTCCTATCTGAAGCCTCAGATTGTAATTTACGTAACACTGAGAGATAGATCTATCTGAAGCCTCAGATTGTACTGTACGTAACACT
The DNA here is from genome assembly GCF_964213995.1 of Mustelus asterias. Classification (NCBI taxonomy): domain Eukaryota; kingdom Metazoa; phylum Chordata; class Chondrichthyes; order Carcharhiniformes; family Triakidae; genus Mustelus; species Mustelus asterias. Next base: position 333,800 of record NW_027590268.1, on the reverse strand, counting down.
GTGAGATAGCTCTATCTGAAGACTTAGATTGTACCATACAGACCACTGAGAGATAGTTCTATCTGAAGCCTAAGACTGTACTATCGATAAAACTGAGAGGTAGTTCTATCTGAATCATCATATTGTGCTGTACATAACACTGAGAGACAGTTCTATCTGCAGCCTGAGATTGTACTGTACATAACACTGAGAGATAGTTCTATCTGAAGCCTCAGATTGTACTGTACATAACACTGAGAGATAGTTCTATCTGAAGCCTCAGATTGTACTGTACGTAACACTGTGAGATAGCTCCATCTGAAGCCTTAGATTTTACTATACATAACACTGAGAGATAGTTCTATCTGAAGCCTCAGATTGTACTGTACGTAACACTGTGAGATAGCTATATCGGAAGCCTTAGATTGTACTATATATATACCACTGAGAGATATTCCTATCTGAAGCCTCAGACTGTACTATAGATAACACTGAGAGATAGTTCTAGCTGAAGCCTCAGATTATACTGTACATAACACGGTGAGATAGCTCTACCTGAAGCCTCAGATTGTACTGCACATAACACTGAGAGATAGTTCTATCTGAAGCCTCAGATTGTTCTGTACATAACACTGAGAGATAGTTCTATCTGAAGCCTCAGATTGTACTCTACAGAACACTGAGAGATATTCCTATCTGAAGCCTCAGATTGTACTGTACGTAACACTGAGCGATAGTTCTATCTGAAGCCTCAGATTGTACTAGACAGACCACTGAGAGAAAGTTCTATCTGAAGCATCAGATTGTACTGTACGTAACACTGTGAGATAGCTATATCTGAAGCCTTGATTGTACTATACATACCACTGAGAGATATTCCTATCTGAAGCCTCAGACTGTACTATAGATAACACTGAGAGATAGGTCTATCTGAATCCTCATATTGTGCTGTACATAACACTGAGAGATAGTTCTATCTGAAGCCTCAGACTGTACTATAGATAACACAGAGAGATAGTTCTAGCTGAAGCCTCAGATTGTACTGCACATAACACTGAGAGATAGTTCTATCTGAAGCCTCAGATTGTTCTGTACATAACACTGAGAGATAGTTTTATCTGAAGCCTCAGATTGTACTGTACAGAACACTGAGAGATATTCCTACCTGAAGCCGCAGATTGTACGGTACGTAACACTGAGAGATAGTTCTATCTGAAGCCTAAGACTGTACTATAGATAAAACTGAGAGGTAGTTCTATCTGAATCATCATATTGTGCTGTACATAACACTGAGAGATGTTTCTATCTGAAGCCTGAGATTGTACTGTACATAACACTGAGAGATAGTTCTATCTGAATCCTCAGATGTACTATACATAACACTGAGAGATAGCTCTATCTGAATCCTCAGATTGTATTGTACATAACAGTGAGAATTAGCTCTATCTAAAGTCTCAGATTGCACTGTACATAACAGTGAGAGATAGTTCTATCTGAAGCCTCAGATTGCACTGTACATAAGAATAAGAGATAATTCTGTCTGAAGCCTCTTGCTCAGATTGTAATTTACGTAACACAGAGACAGAGTTCTATCTGAATCCTCAGAATGTACTGTACGTAACACTGAGCGATAGTTTTATCTGATGACTTTAGCTAAGATTGTACTGTACATAACACTGAGACCTTGTTCCATCTGAAGCCTCAGAATGTACTCTACATAACACAGAAGTAGTTCTATCTGAAGCCTCAGATTGTACTGTACATAACACTGAGAGATAGTTCTATCTGAAGCCTCAGATTGTACTGTACATAACACTGAGAGATAGTTCTATCTGAAGCCTCAGATTGTACTGTACATAACACAGAGATGGTTCTATCTGAAGCCTCAGATTGTACTGTACATAACACTGAGAGAAAGTTCTATCTGAAGCCTCAGATAGTACTGTACATAACACTGAGAGATAGCTCTATCTGAATCCTCAGATTGTACTGTACATAATACTGCGAGATAGTTCTATCTGTAGCCTCTTGCTCAGATTGTACTGTACATAACAATGAGACATAGTTCTATCTGAAGCCTCAGAATGTTCTGTAAGTAACACTGAGAGATAGTTCTATCTGATGACTTTAGCTAAGATTGTACTATATATAACACTGACAAATTGATCTATTTGAAGTCCCTTACTAAATTTGTTCTGTACATAAGCAGTACATAAGATCGACTACAGCCTGAATTTAGTAGTTTGTATCAATCCTGATGAACGTTAACTTCATCTAAAGCCCACAACCATGATAACCACAAGACAATAAGATATAGGAACAGAATTAAGCCATTAGGCCCATCGAACCTGCTCCACCATTCAATTCTGACTGATAAGTTTCTCAAACCCATTCTCCCGGGTTTTCGCCGTAACACTTGATCCCTTTACCAAATAAGAACCTATCTATTTCTTAAATGCACTCAAGGCCATGGCCTCCACAGGCTTGTGTGGAATTAATTCCACAGATTCACCACCCTCTGGCTGAATAAATTCCTGCCCGTCACAGTTCTAAAGTAAGAAGTCTCACAACAGCAGGTTAAAGTCCCACAGGTTTATTTGGTATCACGAGCTTTCGGAACGCTGCTCCTTCATCAGGTGAGTGGACAACTGGTGTTCGGAGGCTTCATACTGTGCCCAACCCGGTTCAACGCCGGCATCTCCACATCACATTTCCAAAGGACCGTCCCTTTCCTCTGAGATTGCACCCTCGTGTCCTAGTCTCCCCAACTAATGGAAACATCTTCCCCAAATACACTCTATCCAGGCATTTCATTATTCTGTTACTTTCAATGATATCCCCCTCCTCATCCTTCCAAACTCCATCGAGTATAGACCCAGAATCCTCAGACGCTCCTCATGCGCTAAGTCTTTCATTCCCCGGATCATTCTTGTTAACCTCTTATGGACCCTCTCCAAGGCCAGCACATCCTTCCTTAGATTCGGGGCCGAAAATTGCTGACAATATTCTGAATGTGGTCTGACGAGAGTCTTATTAAACCTCAGCAGTACACCCCTGCTTTTATATTCTAGTCGTCTCAAAATGAACGATAGCAGAGGGACTCCTGCTACATAGAATGAATATTGAAAAATTTCCGGCCTGACTCTCCATTATTTGCAAATTTCCATACCCCCCTGACCCTCAACACCCCAACGAGGCTGTAAACTTTCTACTTTGGGTATAAAAGGAGTTGGATTGAGCAGGGTTAAGCGAAGCTGTTTGTTTAGTGACTGTAATTGATGTGAGTCTCCACGGATCCGATTCGTGTGTCTGGAGGGTTTTCCCTCTTCTATTAATAAGAGATTCCATTCAATGTGTTGTCCCATTGAGTCAGCGGGAGCGGCAACTCCGACAGCAACAGAGATCAGCGGCTGTGGAGAGAGAGGGAGGGAGAGGAAAGATCAGAATCTGGGAGCAATGGATTGGAATCTTCCAACAATGGATCAGAATCTGGGAACAATGGATTGGAATGTTCCAACCAAGGACAGAAGTTTATTCCTGTGGATTTCTAAGTTTACTGATTATTGGTGGGTACCATCAACTGCCCGGATTCTATATCTGCTGACCGCGATTCAATGCTTTTACTATCCCCTCCTGGCGATTGTTGGAGTTCCGGGTAAGTCCCTGGCTGGAATTGTACCGGCCCGACCGCCACGGTAATCGGAGCGGACGAGTGGCGGAGCATGGGAAGGTCTGTTGAACACGGGTGGGATTTTGCAGCTTCGGGAAGAGTGAATCTGTAAAGTCCCTCCCCTGGTCCAGTTCCTAATTCTAGAAAGGCTGTTTAACTGTGTTGATTTTCTAGTCATTTACTGTACTCGATTTGCTGCCCTTGCTGTTTCTGTTGAATCTCTGTATCCAGTTATTAACTATTTCAACCACTGACAATTGTCACAGGGCCTATGGCTGGGATGTCTTCTGTGTGCTGTGACTTTCCACAGACATGTGACCTCAATAGCTATTCCATCATGAGTAAAAGATTGAGACAGAATCCTTTTTACCCACTACATATAACACCAGTTCACTCTCCATTGCGCTCCCAGTCACCAGGCCGCAGAATCCATTTTAATGGTCATATGTTCAGAGCACGATTTCGCAGAGAGAGGACATATTTTGTCAAGTGTGAAGTGTATTCATTAGTGTAACAAGTAGGCTTACATTAACACTGCAATGAAGTTACGGACAAATCTCCTAGTCACAACACTCCAACACCTTTTCAGGTAAACAGAGGGAGAATTTAGCATCGCCAATGCACCGAACCAGAACAACTTTCAGAGTGTGGGAAGAAACCGGAGCACCCGGAGGAAACCCATGCAGATACAGCGAGTACGTGCAGAATCTTCACAGACAGTAGCCAAGCCTGGAATTGAACCAGGGCCTCTGGTGCTGTGAGCCAACAATGCTGTCCCCTGTGCCACAACACACTCTCTGATAGTCACATGAATACAAACACACACGCACACCCACACGCCCATATATAAATACAGACATTTGATGATAAATGCAATCAGATTTAAACACTTACTCCCACTCACACACAAATTCAAGAATAACCAAAGAACAACGCACACTTCGGAATGGAACACTCGTACGGTACTCTCTTGCTCTGTCTCTCTCACACACACACGCACACACACAGACACACACACATACATACGGGAGGGGGGCGGGTTTACAACTACTCCCTGCCCATTGATGGCGGGGTGAGCAGTAAAACCGTGTGACAACCTAGAACTCAGGTCCACGCCTGATTTCTCGCCTCTTGCGACCTCACTGGCAAAGGATATGCAGCGGATTCAGTCTCCTGCCCATTTCTGTCAAGAGGCTGAGTAAATTATTTAAATTTAATTTAAAACAAGTTTAAATAAATTTAGTGAGCCTGGGATGGAATTGTGCGGCACACTTGCCTTTGCAGCCTCACCGGGAGAAGTTGTGTCCGGTGAGGAAAACAGTTGGCCCACATGTACACGGACAAGTCGTGATGACCTCGCCGGTAGAACCGAAGGCCATTGAGGACACCAGGCAAGAATGAGGGCAAAGATAGGAGCCCCTTGGGCACTGCCCACCAGGCAGTCTCAGGGTATCGGGCCTCGGGTAGCGGGGTCCACAGGAGCCGACGGGTGGTGGCCTGCAGCACAGGAACGGAAGGGGCGGGGCCTGAAGGCAGCTTGGCCCTTCGCGAGCGGGCCGATCCGGGAGGAAGGGGTGGCCCAATGCCACTCTGAACGTGATCGGTGGCAAAGAGAGGGCGGCCCCGTTGCCGCTCAGCACGAGATTGTTGGGGGTTTAGGGGGTCCCGCTTCCACTCTGCATGTGGTTGGTGAGATAGGTTGGTGCCCACTGCCATTCTGAATGTAGTTGTTGGGGAAAGAGTCTCGCGGCCAATCTGCACGCTGTGGGGTGGGGTGGTCCCCGCTGCCAAACTGCACGTGATTGGTGGGATTAGAAGGGGACCTCGCTGCCACTCTGCATGCAATTGGTGTGGGGGAAGGGAGGTGATTGGACCGGGAGATGGGGAAGGCGGGGGGGTGCGGGGGGAGCTATATCCGGTCGGGGTCTCCTTAGGAAGAGCAGTGGGCCCCCGGACTATCTGGGGGCAGCTGCTGTGTTGAAGTGAGCTGCAGCATCAGAGAGCTGACAGATATCTCTCTCAGACCAGGCAGCTCACTGCTGGCTGCAATTGCGCATTTGCAATCACATAGGTTTGGCATGTGGTCGGTATCCCAGCAAGCGCTCAGAGAGCTGCAAGTGATGGGGCCATTGTTGAGGGTGGTCTAACAGCCATCGAGTTTTACCAGCTCAAAATGAGGCCCTTCGGTCCATTATGTCTGAACTGGTCATCAAACACCTATCCAATCGAATCCCATTTTCCAGCACTCGATCCACAGCCTTGTCATCGAGTTTACAGAATGGAAACAGGCCCTTCGGCCCATCTTATCCATGCTGCCCTTTCTTTTTAAACCCCTAAACTAATCCCAATTGCCCACATTTGCCCCATATCCCTCTATACCCATCCTGCCCATTTAACTATCTAAACGCTTTTTAAAAAATAAAATTGTACCCGCCTCCACTACTGCATCTGGCAGCTTGTTCCAGACACTCACCACCCTCTATGTGAAAAAATTGCCCCCTGGACCCTTTTGTATCTTTCCCCTCTCACCTTAAACCTATGCCGTCTAGTTTTAGACTCCCCTACCTTTGGGAAAAGATATTGACTATCGAGCTGATCTGTGCCCCTCATTATTTTATAGACCTCTATAAGATCACCGCTCAGCCTCCTACGCTCCAGGGGAAAAAGTCCCAGTCTATTCAGCCTCTCCTTATAACTCAATCCATCAAGTCCCAGTAGCATCCTAGTAAATCTTTTCTGCACTCTTTCTAGTTTAATAATTACATGCTCTGGTGTTTGAGTTGCTGATCTAAATGCCTCTTGTGGTTGTTCCCGCTTCTACCATCCTGTCAGGCCCTGAGCTGCACGTCCCAGCACCCTGTGGATGGAAACATTTTTCCTCAAATCCACACAAAAATCTGCCCTTTACCTTAAATCCACGCGCCTCTGGTTATTGACACCTCTAATAAAGGGAAAAGGTTTCTTCCTATCTGTGTGCCACATAATTTTGTACATATCACTCAGGTCCCGCCCCACCTCAAAACACTCCCCACCACCACCCACTACACCCGGTCCCCCTCCAGCCCTCTCTGCTCGAAATTAAAACATCAGCCTAACTCGCCTCTCTTCACAACTGAAACTCTCCAGCCCAGGCGGCATCCTCGTGAATCTCCTCTTCACTGTCTCCAGTGCAATTACATCCTTCCTGTAGTGTGATGACCAGAGCTGCACATAGTATTCTTGATCTGGTCTAAACAGCGTTTTATACACTTCCATCATAACCTCCCAGCTCTTATATTCTCTGCTGCGACTGCTGAAGGCAAAGATCCTACATGTCGTCTTAATCGCCTCATCTACCTGTCTTGCTGTTTTTAGCGATACGCATATATGCACCCCAATTTCATTCTGGTCCTCTGCACTTCCTCACACTCGACCGGACATGGTGCACTTCCTTGCCCTGATAGTCGTCCCAAATACATCACATTTTTCAGGTGTAAATTACATTTGCCCATTTGACCAGCCTTTCAGTTTCCTCAGCACGGTGGCACAGTGGCTAGCACTGCTGCCCCACAGCGCCGGGGACGCGTGTTCGATTTCTGGCTTGAACCATATCTGTGTGGAGTTTGCACATTCTCCCCATGTCTGCATGTGTTTCCTCCGGGTGCTCCAGTTTCCGCCCACAGTCCGAAGACTTGTGGGTTAGGTGGATTGGCCAGGATATACTGGACTTAGTGTCAGGGAGACTCGCTTGGGTAAATGCATGGGGTTATGGGGATATCGCCTGGGTGGGACTTTGCTCAGTGCAGACTAAATGGGCCGAATGGCCTCCTTCCGCACTGTAGAATTCTATGATTCCTGAAACCTAAGGCTTTTCTTCTCAATATTTACCATACCATCAATTCTTGTATCATCTGCAAACTTACTGATCATACCTCACACATTCATGTCTGGATCATCAATGTACACTACAAACAGCAAGGGACCCAGCATCGATCCCTATGGAACCCCGCTGGATACAGGCGTGCAGTCACAAAAACAAACTTTCGACCGTCACGCTCTGCCTCCTGCCACTCAGCCAATTTTGAATGTAATTTACCAAATTGCCCTGGTTCCAATCGGACATCACTTTCTTGTTCAGTCTTCCATATTTCAGTCTCCTACGCAGAATTTGTCAAAAGCTTTTCTGAATCCCTGTGGACGACATCGACTGCACTTCCCTCATCTACTCACCCAGTCACCGCCTCAGTATATTCCAGCAACTTGTTAGACATGATCTCCCCCTGACAAAGACATGCTGACTATTGTTCTTAAATCGTTATCTCTCGAAGTGGAGATTAATTCTGTCCCTCAGATTGTTTTCCAATCATTTCCCAACCACGGATATGATGAGGATGGTGTCCTGGGCGTGATCTTGGATATCTCCAGGGCACCTTGCAGGATGGCACTATGGCACAGTGATTAGCGCTGCTGCCTTACAGCATAAGGAATCCCAGTTCAATCCCCGGGATTCCATCAGCACCAGTGAAGCATTTTTTTTTTGCTTTGTTCCATTCTCACATCTTGCCTGTTGGGATTTCTCCTGTTACAAGAACGTGTGATGTTTCTCTAGGAAGGATCCACTTCGAACAAGCCCAGTTTCTCGCAGCTCCCCAATGTCCACATTGAGCCTTGTAAATTCAGTCTCGATCACAGCCGTCCTGTGTACATCATCAACCTGCATAAGTTAATTGGTAAGGCCAGGTCACATCGTGCTGATGTTTCAGCTTGAGATGTGAAAGACTTATTTGATTTGATTTGAATTTATTTGGTTTATTATTTTCACATATAATAAATATGTGATCCAAGGCGGGAATCAAACTCTGGTCCCTGTGAGACAGCAGTGCTAACCATTGTACCACCATGCTGCCGACTCAAGAACAGCTTCTTCACTGCTGCCATCAGATTATGATCGTGTCTTACACCCGAGCTATGATTGCAACATTGCATTCTGCACTCTCCCCTTCTCTATGTACAGGGTTACAGTGTTGTACAGTTCACTGTAGGGCCAGGGAGATGGCGTCTGTGGACCTGTTGTGGAGGTACGTGAACTGTAGTGTATCCAGGAAATCTGGGAGGCCGGAATTGACTCATGCCATGACTAACGTTTTGATGCATTTCATAACATTGGATATACAGTGAAAAGTGTTGTTGCTTGAGTGTCATACAGACAAAGCATACTGTACATAGAGAAGGAGTGAGGGCAGAATGTAATGTTGCAGTCATAGCTAGGATATAGTAAAATATCATCTTAATGCAATGTGGGTCCATTCAAACGTCTGATGGCAGCAGAGAAGAAGCTGTTCTTGAGTCGGCAGCATGGTGGCACCATGGTTTGCACTGCTGTCTCACAGGGACCTGAGTTCGATTCCTGGCTTGGATCACTGTCTGTGTGGAATTTGCACATTCTACCTGTATGTGCATGGGTTTGCTCCGGATGCTCCGGTTTTCACCCACAGTCCAAAATGTGCATGTTCGGTTGATTGGCTGTGTTAATTGCCCATTAGCGTCCTGGGATATGTATGTTTGCGGATTAGCAGGCTACATATGTGGGACATTGGGAATAGGACCTGGGTGGGATTGTTGTCGGTGTAGACTCGATTGCCCCCTTCTGCACTGTAATGTTTTTATGTTTCTATGAGTCGGTTGGTACATGTCCTCACACATTTTTTATCTTTTTCTCTGATGGATCAAGTGGGAAGAGTTTATGTCCGTGGTGCGCTATTCCTGAATTAGGCTGGTTGCTTTTGCGAGGTAATGAGAGGTTTAGACAGAGTCAATGAGTGGGAGGTTGGTTTGAGTGATGGACTGGTCTGCATTCACCAAGCTTTGAAGTTTCTTGCAGTCTTGGACAGAGCAGGAGCCATACCAAGCTAGAATGTTATTTATGGTGCATCTGTAAAAGTTGGTCAGAGTCGCAGCTGACATGCCAAATGTCTGTAAACCTCTGAGAAAATAGAGGCATTCGGAGGCTTTTTTAATTATAGGGTCGTCATGGAGGAACCAGAAAAGGTTGTTCGTGTTCTGGACCCTAAAACTTGAAGCTCTCGACCATTTCAACTTCATCCCATTGATGTAGATAGGGGCATGTACTCCACTATGCTTCCAAAAGTCGATTTGCTTTGTTGACATTGAGGAAGAGATCATTGTTGTCGCCCCAGTTCGCCAGATTCTCTATCTCTTCCTTGTTCTCGGTCTCATCGTTGTTTGAGATCTGACCCACTACAGTTGTCATCAGCAAACGTGGAAATCGAGTTGGAGGGGAATTTGGCCACACAGTCACCAGTGTAATGGGAGGATAGTAAGGGGCTGAGGATGCAGCCTTACGGAGCACCGCTGTTGAGGATGATTGTGAAGGAGATGTTGTTGACTGTCCTTAATTTTACTGTCGATGGATTAGGAAGTTCAGGATCCAATTGCAGGCAGGAGCCAAGCCCAGGGCCACGGACTTTGGACATGAACTTCATAGGACTAATGGTGTTAAAGGCTGAGTTACAGTCAAGAAACACGAGTCTGTGTTCCAGGGTTCACTGTGGGGCCAGGGAGATGGCATTTGTGGACCTGTTGTGGATGTAGGTGAACTGTAGTGGATCCAGGCAATCAAGGAAGCCTGAACAGATTCATGCCATGACGAACCATTTGATGCATTTCATAATATTGGATATCAGAGTCACCGGACGATAGTTATTAAGGCAGGCTGCTTGGCTTTTTCTTTGGTACTGGCCTTTGTTTGAGTTTTTACCTGGTGCATAGATTGGCAACATTCCTGCCAAGAAAGGATTCATGGAGCTGCACTGGTCCAGTAGACCAAAGTGGGGCATCAGCAATCGCACTGAGTATTATGGACGATAGCTATTCACTGAACCCTGAAACTTTCTCCCACTGTTGAAAGCAGACCCTGGTACTTGTGTTCTGTGCCAATCGAGTGTGAGATTACAATTTCTTCCTGCGTTGTGCTAACGGTGGCCACAATCCTGTGGTCTCCTCTCCAGGCTACAGTTCTGTTTAAATATAATAGAGATTCTGTGCTGTCAAGGCATCAGGATCTCCCTCTGCCAATTGTTAGTACTGTCCAGAGGCAAGGGTCAAACCAGCACTGTTTGGTACCAGCTCTGTTGCAGGGGTTGTCAGTGAGCTGTTTGAGAGATGACAGATTACCATCTACAGGACTCCATTCTGGATTTTCTGTCAGGGTTTACTCCCTCATCCTTCTTACCCTCCAAATCCCCCACAAGGTAGAGGGGCTATTTACTTGTAGCCGAGTGAGTGTCAATGTTGTGGACCCCCCGGAAAGCTCTCTCCCAAATGTATACAATTGTGTCGCTACCATTGGAGCAGCACGGTGACACAGTGGTTAGGACAGCTGACTCACAGCGTCAGGGACCTGGGTTCAATTCCAGTCTCGGGTCACTGTCTGTGTGGAGTTTCGACCTTCTCCCCGTGTCTGTGTGGGTTTCCTCCGGATGCACCACTTTCCTCTCACACTCCAAAAGACGTGCTGGATTTAAACAAAAGATTTAAGTTATTTTATGTGTGTACATTCTTTTTATTTCAACCCATCCTCAGTCCAAATGGTAACTTCTTTCCCTGAATCCTGTCTAATTTTATTCTTTATTTCCCTTCCTGACAGTGAACATAATCACAATTGTGACCCTGACGAGCAGAAACTGTGGTCTGTCCAAATGTGTGACTCGTTACCTGGTGGCCATGTCAGCGGGGGATCTGCTGGTCGTTATCCTCGACCTGATATTCAGACACATTCCCATTCTTTATCCAGAACAGTTTTATTTCCTGTACTGGGTCCCCGTGTGTAACATCCACGCCGTCCTGCTTTATGCAGCCACTGACTGTTCTGTCTGGTTCACCGTCACTTTCACCTTTGATCGATTTGTGGCCATTTGCTGCCCCAAGCTGAAGAGTAAATATTGCAGTGAGAAATCGGCGGCTGTGTTTCTGGGAACAGTGACGGTGCTGAGCTGTTTGAAGAACATTTTCTGGTATTTTATGTTATTAAATGGATATCTGCTGGGGAACGCCCCCTGGTTTTGTGATTTCACAGAGGATGTTGCGTTCTCTCCGGTCTGGGTAACAATCAGATTCCTCCACCACATTCTAACCCCGTGTGTCCCGTTCGTGCTGATTCTGGTGCTCAATGCTTTCACCGTCAGACACATTTTAATGAGCAGCAGAGCCCGCAGGAGACTCCGGACTCACAGCAGTGGGGAGAATCCCAGAGACCCAGAGATGGAGAGTCGCAGGAAATCCATCATTTTACTGTTTGTTCTCTCAGCCAATTTCATCCTGTTATGGTCAATATTAATGGTTTATTCTATTTGGATTGGGATGTATGATTTGGGCTATCGGTCGGTACGGTTAGATTTTTTCGTTCAGGAATTGGGTTTTATGCTGCAACTCACAAGTTGCTGTACAAACACTGCCATTTATGCTGTGACACAGACTCACTTCAGACAGCAGCTGAAAAATCTGCTGAAATATCCCCTTACTGCAATTCTTCAACTCATTAGACCGCGAGATGAAACTACAACGACAAGACCCCTAACTCTTTCTATTGGAGATTCGAACTATAAATCACAAACAGCCTCACAGAGACAGAAAGAGTGACAGATAGAGACAGAGGTCACTGAGAGAAATAGTGAGAGTGGTCGAGAGACAGAGATTGACAGAGAGAGGGAAGGGCACAAATACATGCAGCGTGACCGATTTTGAAAGAGTTTCGAACAGATAGAGGGAAAGAAACAGAGATACAGAGAGAGAGAGAGACAGAGAGAAAGGACAGAGACAGATAGGGACTCTCACAGAGCGAGAAAAACAGGGATAGAGATTGGGGAAATGGGGAGGGAGATGGACAGGGAACGAGAAAGGGAGACAGAGGAAGACAGATGGGAGGATGTAATGAGAGAGGGAGACTGAGACGGAAAGGGAGACAGAAAGGGAGGCAGAGAGAAACAGATACAGAGACACAGAGTGTCAGTGAATTTGAAACAGTGAGATTGAATGAGTACAATGGACACAGCAAGAGCAAAAGACAGACCGAGGTAGAGAGAGGGAAAGACAGAGAAATCAGAAAAGGGGGATAGAGAAGGAGAGGGAGATGAAGAGTGAGACTGAGAGGGGGGAGGAGACACAGCGGAAGATTGTAGAGAGAGGGTGAATGAGGGAGATGCAGAGAGACAGTAAGAGACACAAAGAAACAGGCAGAGAGAGAGAGAGACAGAGAGAGAGAGAGAGAGAGAGAGAGAACCAGAGAGAGGGATGCACAGAAAGGCAGGAAGAGACAGAGAGAGAGACATACTTAATGATGTTAACGATAACCATTAGGTGGGCGTATTGGAACATGAGCTCCCTGATTGAGGCAGTTAATGCTGTCCAATCTGGGAGCCCTGCAGACGTATATAATATGGTGTGTCTACGTTACCGGAACACAGGGTGTGGACACTCAGGGTGTGGATGTGATGGGCTGGTGGTTTTGTCAGTAGACTATTAATACTGAAACTCAGCCGATGTTCTGGGGACACGGGTTCCAATCCCGTCACGGGAGCTGGTGGAATTTGAATCAATATATCTGGAATTCAGAATCAGCTGGTGACCATAAAACCATTGTCGATTTTCGGGAAAACCCATCTGGTTCACTAATGTCCCAGGGAAGGAAATCTGACGTCCTTATGTGGACAGGACTAAATGTGACTCCAGAGCCAAAGCAATGTGGTTGACACTTAATTATCCTCTGAAAATGGGCAACTAGTGATGGACAATAAATGCTGGCCAGCCAGCGACACCTAAGTCCCAAAAGTGAATAAAAATACTTTGCACTGGGAATTTTTTAACAAACGGTAAACTGTTTCTCACAGCTGGATAAATACCCAATCCCACGGATCGAGGACTTAGCCTCAAAGTTGGCTGCAGGATTCTTGTTTTCGATTATTAACTTATTCACGTGCACTTACACTAACAGCGAGATGAGGATTCCTAAGCCATATTCCACAATTCATACTGAGAGGAAGTTTAACATTTATAAAGTTCAAATGTAAGCTTACATTAACACTGCAATGAAGTTACTGTGAAAATCGCCGAGTCGCCACACACTGGTGTCTGTTCGCGTACACTGAGGGAGAATTTAACATGGCCAATGCAACTAACCAGCATGTCTTTCAGACTGTGGGAGGAAACCGGAGCAACCAGGGGAAACCCACACAGATACGGCGCGAATGTGCCGTACAGACAATGACCCAAGCCAGGAATTGAACCCAGATCTCTGGCGTTATGAGGCAGCAGTGCTAACCACTGTCACACCTCGATTACGCTGATAGTTTGAGCAAAGAAATTCCAGAAGGTCCTGCATGGCGGTGCAGCCCATAACATCGGCCCATATCCAGCTGTGGGCTTTATTACTGTCCACCTACCATTATCGATTGGAACACCCTCCAGGAGGCCGAGTCGCTGAGGCAGATGCCTTGAGTTGGCTACGATTAACAGACACTTGTCGGATCCCCAATGGAAGAGACGGTAATCATGCACTTTGTTGAAACTCTCCCAGTGGCTGCCGATAATATTCGGCTGTGGAGGCAAAATTATCCATTCCTGAATGAATTGAAACAGCGAGTGCTGATGGGGGAATCCAAAAGGCCGTTACAGCCTGAATTGCACCCATACTGGAGTCGCAGAGAGCAGCTGACTGTGGAAGATGGCACACTCCTATGGGATTCAAGAGTGTCATCCTGAGCCAGGCTCACCATCCCAACTTGGCTGAACTTTACCATGGCCACTCAGGAGTGGCAAACTGAAAATCTTCCAAGTTGCCACATCTGGTGGCAGGTATGGATGCAGATTTTGATCGTAGGTCAGTTTTGGCAATATCAACAAGGGCAGAGCTATCACCAGTCACTACTCTTCACATTTGGGAACGGCCAGGACATCCGTAGACGTGGCTGCACATGGACAGTGCCGGTCCGTTCATGGGGTCTATGTTCCTTGTAATGGTAGATGCTGATTCAAAATGGATGGCCGTACACAGGGTGAGTTAATCATACACAAGGACAAGAGTGGAGAAATTTCACGCCTCTTTCTTGACACCCGGGATCCCGCAGGTGTTGGTTTCTGAAAATGGACCACCCTTCATCGGCCAGGAATTTCTGCATTACATGAATTGGAACATAATTTGATACGTTAGGACAGTGCCATATTATCCATCATCCAACGGCCTGGCAGAAAGACCGGCCCAAACAGTAAAAGCAGGTTAAAAAAAACAGCCCATACCCTCCTTGTACACCAAACCATCCAGATTCATCTTCAACTACAGGACAACCCCTCCCCCTCCCCCCCCCCCCCCCCTCACACCTCATTCCCTTCAACAGCCGAAATCGCCCCAGCAGAAATGCTCATGGGAAGATGACTCCGCCCAAGGTTGTGTCCGATCTTCCCGAGGGCAGGAGGTTGCCAATGCATCAAGACACCCAGTGGTGATCCCACCAGCCCGGAGATACCATCCTATGGGAATGCTTCAATCATCTACAAGCCAGGAAGTCCCAGGCTGTGCCTGAAAAATCAATTCCCAGCACACCCGGAACTTTGGAAAGAATTCCAGACGCTCCGGCTCCTGCTCTCCATCTCCGCCAGTGGGAACCTCGGAGACTGAAATTAACACAGCGGGTTTAGCCTCTCAACCACATCGTCACCCGATAAAGGGAAGTTGGGCCACAACGCTCATGATGGACGAGGCGAGCTCCGGTCTGCTGAACCCCCCTCACTTCCCAGGCTGAGCAGGAGGAACCGGAACCAGCATTGAAACGCCAAGAAAGGCTTCCAAGGCCATCAGCCCGCGGCGGTTCCTAAGACCGAGAGGGGGAGGGGTGTAGTGACTTCAAACAGGTTCATGAGTTGGACATGCGCAAAAATAAACTACCGAACTGAGGTCTGTGAAATCTGCCCACTCAGGGAACTCCACAGAGTGCAAGCTGCAGAGAGTGAAGCACTGAGAGTTGGGGTAAGTGTGGGAGTTTACGGAAGTGGGTGTAGATGTATTGCCATGGCTTGTGTCCCTTAATACCCGGTCCCTCACGACCAGGTCCAGTGCGGGCAGGTGTCGACCAGACATTACAGTTCAGAAAATGACGTGGGACCAACGGAAGCAGCTGATTGGTGAGTAAGTCCTTGGAAGGAAAACTGAGGGAATTTTCTGAGCAGCCCCTGCTGATTTCATAGCTTCAGGAAGGGTTGCCGATGTTTTTCATGCTCTGGGGACCCGGGTTCGCATCCCGTCACGGCGGCGAATGGAATTTGAATTGAATAAAAAATATCGGGATTTTAAAATCTACTGATGACCATAAAACCATATTCAATTGTTGAAACAACCCATTTTGTTCACGAATGTCCTTTAGGTAAGGAAATCTGTCCGGCGGTGGGGAACAAAGCAAAGGTGAATGAACTGAAGTGGAACTAGAGAGCAGGGCCAGTAAGACTCAGAGAAAGTGCAGGCATGGTGTGGCTGCTAATCAAAAAGGGTCCGGCAGACTGAAGTGCATTTGTTTCAAAGCAAGAAGTGTAACAGGTAAGGCAGATGAACTTAGAGCTTGGATTCGTACTTGGAACTGTGATGTTGTTACTATTACAGAGACTTGGTTAAGGGAAGGAGAGGAATGGCAGGGGTGGGCATTTTCATTACTGGGCAAGGAGAATATCACAGCTGTACTGCGGAAGGGCTGTACCTACTGTACCTCGGAGGGCTCATACAGCAAGGCAAAATGGGCAGAGCTCATGAATAGGAAGGGTATAGTCACAATATTATGCGTTTACCATTGGCCGCCAAACAGCCACCGGGAGATAGAGGAACAGATATGAAGGCAGATTTTGGCAAGGTGCAAAAGTAAGAGGGTTGTTGTAATGTGAGGTTTGAACTTCCCGAAATTGGCTGGGACTCACTTTGTGCTCGGTACGTGAATGGGGCAGAGTTTGTAAGGAGCGTCCAGGAGACCTTCTTGAAACATCATATAGATAGTCCAACTAGGGAAGCGGCTGTACTGGATCTGGTATTGGGGAATGAGCCTGGACAGGTGGTCCACATTTCAGTAGGGGAACCGTTCGGGAACAGTGACCAGAATTCGGTAAGCTTTAATGTACTGATGGATAAAGATAAGTATAGTCCTCAAGTGAAGGTACTAAATTGGGGGAAAGCTAATTACAACAATATTAGTCGGGAACTGAAGAACGTAGATTGGGGGCAGATGTTTCAGGGCAAATCCACATCTGGCATGTGGCAGGCTTTAAGTGTAAGTTGATCGGAATTCAGGACCGGCACATTCCTGTCAGGATGAAGGATAAGCATGGCAAATTTCGGGAACCTTGTATAACGAGATATATTGTGAGCCTAGTCAAACGGATAAAGGAAGCATTTGTCAAAGCTAGGAGTCTGGGAAGACACAAAACAATTGTTGAATATAAGGAAAGTAAAAAGAAACTTACGCAAGGAGTAAGGAAAACTAAAAGGGGTCACAAACATTCTTTGGCCGCAGGATGGAAGAAAATCCCAAGGTGTTTTAAACATATATAAATAGCAAGAGGGTAGCCAGTGAGAGGGTGGCACACTCGAGGACAGGGTGAGGGAATCTATGCGTGGAGCGCGGGACATAGGCGAGGTATTAAATGAGTATTTTGTGTCAGTATTCACTAAAGAGAAGGACTTGGTGCATGATGAGTCTGGGGAGGGTGTGTCGATAGTTTGAGTCATGTTGAGGTAAAAAAGGAGGTGATATTGTGGTTCTTGAGAATCATTAAGGTAGACAAATCCCCAGGGTCTGAACGGATATACCCCATAATACTGAGAGAGGCAAGGGAGGAAATTGCTGGAGCCTTGACAGAAGTTCTTGTATCCTCACTGGCTGCAGGGAAGGAGCAAGAGGATTGGAGATTTGCCGATGTTTGTTTAGGAAGAATAGCAAGCATAATCCAGGCAAGTGCAGGTCAATGAGCCTTACGTCAGTGGTCGGAAAATTATTGAAGAGGATCCTTCCAGACAGGATTTCATCCCACTTGGAAATAAGTTGATTCATAAGCGAGAAGCAACATAGTTATTTTGAAGACAAGAAGGGGCGGCACGGTCGCACAGTGGTTAGCACTGCTGCTTCACAGCTCCAGGTACCTGGGTTCGATTCCCGGCTTGGGTCACTGTCTGTGTGGTGTTTGCACATTCTCCTCGTGTCTGCGTGGGTTTCCTCCGAGTGCTCCGGTTTCCTCCCACAGTCCAGAGATGTGCGAGTTAGGTTGATTGGCTATGCTAAAATTGCCCTCAGTGAACTTAGATATGTAGGTTAGAGGGATTAGCGGGTAAATATATGGGGGTAGGGCCTGGGTGGGATTGTGGTCGGTGCAGACTCGATGGGCCGAATGGCCTCTTTCTGTACTGTAGGGATTCTATGATTCAGGAATTGAAACAAGATCGTGTCTCACGAACATGATGGAGTTTTTCGAGGAAGAGATGAGCATGATTAATGAGGTGAAGGCAGTTCAAGTTGTTTACATGGACTTCAGTAAAACTTCTGACAAGGTCTCTCAATGCAGACTGGTACAGAAGGTAAGTCGAATGGGATCAGAGGTACGCTGGCAAAGTGGATACAGAACTGGATCGGTCACAGAAGACAGAGGGTAGCAGTGGAAGGATACATTCCTGTGTGGAGTGCTGTGACTAGTGGCGTTGCTCAGGGATCAGTGCTGGGACCTTTGCTGTTTGTTATATATGTATCTAAATGATTTGGAGGAAATTTGCGGACGACAGACACAAAGGTTGGTGGATTTGCGGATAGCGATGAGGATCATCAGAGGATACAGCAGGATATAGATCGGTTGAAGACTTGGGCAGAGAGATCGTGGGTGGAGTTTAATCGGGACAAATGTGAGGTCAAGCATTTTGGAAGTTCTAACACAGATGGGAAATATACAGTCAATGGCAAAACCCTTAACAGTTTTGATAGACAGAGAGATCTGGGTGTACAGGTACACAGCTCACTGAGGTGGAGAAGGGAGTCAAGAAGGCATACGGCAGGCTTGCCTTCATCGGCAGGGGCATTGAGTTTAAAAAGTCACGTTGCAGCTTTATAGAACCTTAGTTAGGCCGCACTTGGAATATAGTGTACAATTCTGGTTGCCACACGACTGAAAGATGTGGAGGCTTTGGTGAGGGTACAGAAAAGATTCACCAGGAAGTTGCCTAGTCTAGAGAGTATTAGCTATGAGGAGAGGGTGGAGATACTTGGTTTGTTCTCACTGGAACGACGGAGGTTGAGGGGCGACCAGATAGAAGTCTACAAGATTAAGAGTGGCATGGACAGGATTGATAGTCAGAAGCTTTATCCTAGGGTGGAAGAGTCGATGACTAGGGGGCATAGGTTTAAGGTGCGAGGGGCAAGGTTTAAAGGAGATGTATGAGGCAAGTATTTTACACAGAGGGTGGTGGGTGCCTGGAACTCGCTACTGGGGGAGATAGCAGAAGCAGATACGATAGTGACTTTTAAGGGGCTTTTTGACAAATACATGAATAGGTGGGAATAGAGGGAAATGGTCCGCGGAAGGGATGGGCTTTTAGTTCAGACGGAGACAGGCAGTATGTTCGATCCAGGCCTGTTCCTGTGCCTAATTCAAAAGACAAATATTACTCTTGATTTGAGTTTTGTGCATTCACATATCTCCTTCTAATCCTCTGTAAAGGGAGTTTCCAGAACACATCAATGTGAGACCTCGCCCTGTCACCCCGTTCCTTCCCCTCGCCTCCTAGACCCCCCTCACTCCCCCCACAACTCCTCATCCCCTCCCCCTGCAACCTCTCATCCCTTTCCCCCCGCAACCCCTCGTCCCCTTCCCCCCGCATCCCCTTGGCAACTGCAACCCCTCGTCGACAGCAACCCCCCCACCCCCACAACCAATCATGCCCTCCCTCCGCAACCCCTCCCCCACAACCCTTCGCCCCTTCACACCCCGCAACCCATCACCCCCCCCCCCCACAACAGCTCGCCCCCTCCCCCCGCAAGCCATAGCTCCGGGCAACCCCTCGCCCACTCCCCTTGCAACAATTTTCCCCTTCCCTCGCCCGCTCTCTCCGCAAATCCTCGTCCCCCACCCCGCAAACCCTCCCCCCACAATCCCTCAATTCCTTGCCCCTGCCCCTCCCGCAACCCATTGCCCACATCCCCCGCAACCCATCGCCCTCTGCAACCCCTCATCCCCCCACAACCATTCGCCCCTGCTCCCCTGCAACCCCTCGCCCCCCCACAACGCCTTGCCCCCTGCCCCCCGCAACCCCTTGCCTCCTGCCCCCGGAACCCCACACACCCTGCCCCTGCCGAATACCAAATGACGCTAATCAACTTACTTGCACTTGGACTACGAAAGGATCGAGAGCACCAAGTTTTTAGGCATCCAGATCACCAACAACCTGTCCTGGTCCCCCCGCTGCTGACACTATAGTTAAGAAAGATCACCAACGCCTCTACTTTCTCAGAAGACTAAGGAAATTTGGCATGTCAGCTACAACTCTCAAAACATTTTACAGTTGCACCATAGAAAACATTATTTCTGAGTGTATCACAGCTTGGTATGGTTCCTGCTCTGCCTAAGACTGCAAGGAACTACAAAAGTTCCTGAATGTCGCCCAATCCATCACGCAAACCAGCCTCCCATCCATTGACTCTGTCTACACTTCCCGCTGCCTCAGCAAAGCAGCCAGCATACTTGAGGACCCCACTCACCCCGGACATTCTCTGTTCCACCTTCTTCCTTCGGGAAAATGTTACAAAAGTCTGAGGACACGTACGAACCGATTCAAGAACAGCTTCTTCCCTGCTTCTGTCAGACTTTTGAATGGACTTACCTTGCATTAAGTTGATCTTTCTCTACACTCTAGCTCTGACTGTAACACTGCGTTCTTGTTTCCTTCTCTATGAA
The DNA here is from genome assembly GCF_964213995.1 of Mustelus asterias. Taxonomy (NCBI): domain Eukaryota; kingdom Metazoa; phylum Chordata; class Chondrichthyes; order Carcharhiniformes; family Triakidae; genus Mustelus; species Mustelus asterias. The sequence continues at coordinate 313,189 of NW_027590268.1, read as the reverse complement.
CTGTATGTTTTGTCTGTATAGCACGCATTACTTTTCACTGTATGTTAATATATGTGACAATAATAAATCAAATCAAATATACCTTATCTATTGATGTTTGCCCAGATGCTTCTTAAATGAGAGTACCTGCCTCCAGCAGCCACTCAGGCAGCGAGTTCTATATTTCCAACAGTGTCTGCTAAACATTCTTTCCTCACATCCCCTCTGAAACACTCCTCACCTTCAACCTCTGCCCTTTGTTCAAACCCACACAAAGATGGCACTGGGCATGCGTTTTCCTCACTTTGCCCCTCACAAAGATGGCGACAACGCAAACGCACAGCCCCGCCGAAAACATGGCGGCCGTGAACTCGGGGCAGAAACGGAGAACAACACTGGGCTCCGCTGGGTACAAACGGGAAACCGGGGATTTCATTTTCTGAGTTTCCGTTTTACAGCACCTGGTTATGAATCCTCTCCGCCCACCCACCTGATCCATCGCTCTCCCCGAGCTACCATTCCACTCACTCATCGATTGGAAATCAGATCACCGTCACCCCATCGCCATTCCTCACACTGCGCATGCTCCACTCCAAGCCCCGCCCCTCATTCATTCCGATTGATTGGAGGACCAGCCGCTCCCGCGCTGTCTTCGCGCCCCATCCCCTCTCCTCCAATTGGTCCGGAGCTACCGTCAATCAGCCGGGCATTGTGACGGTGTGAGATGATGGGCGGGGCTACAGCCTCAGGCTGATTGGCTGATTATTCGCAGCATTTCGTGTTTGGGAATCAGAGCTGGAGCTGGATGGTCATTTCCCCTGTGTCCGGGGCTCCGGGATTGACACTCATTTCCCCAGGACACTCATTATCACTGCAACTTTACAGCAGAACATTCCTGCTTCAATCCCCACTGCAAAGCTTGTGTTCAAACATTATTCAAACTGGAATCATTTACACATTTAATGCAGCAGGAAAATATCAGCAAACATTTATGACAGAAAAGTATCAGATAATGAATTTCATCAGTCCAAAGCGTTTAAATATAGACTAAATATTGAAGGCTTATAAGTTGCAGAAGGACAGAGAGATGGAAGATTCCGGTTAACATATTTTATTAAATAGCAGGTTCAACACTCCAGTCTCAACAACTTTAAAACTTTATTCAGAAATATAAACTGAGCAGAGAGGATGGTTACCAGGCCCGACAGTGCTGTCAGTAAGCAGTGTCATTCAGCCCAGCTGCTCCTCTACCTGTCCCTTTAAAGATGGAGAACTGGGGCATCCTGTCTCCAAACACATCCCACCCTGTTCACGCTGAGAATCCCAGAGTGGGGAACTGAGACACCCTGCCCCCAAACACATCCCACCCTGTTCACACTGAGAATACAGTAAGAAGTTTAACAACACCAGGTTAAAGTCTTGATGCTCTCTCCACTCCCATTGTTTTGTTTCTTAAAGACTGGATTAGTTGTAAGTATTCGCATTCCAACCATTATTCATGTAAATTGAGTCTGTGTCTTATAAGTTCTGTTTGTGAACAGAATTCCCACTCACCTGAAGAAGGGGCTCAGAGCCTCGAAAGTTTGTGTGGCTTTTGCTACCAAATAAACCTGTTGGACTTTAACCTGGTGTTGTTAAACTTCTTACTGTGTTTACCCCAGTCCAACGCCGGCATCTCCACATCACACTGAGAATCCCAGGGTGGGGAACTGGGACACCCTGCCCCCAAACACATCCCACCCTGTTCACACTGAGAATCCCAGGGTGGGGAACTGGGACACCCTGTCTGTCTCCAAACACATCCCACCCTGTTCACACTGAGAATCCCAGGGTGGGGAACTGGGACATCCTGTCTCCAAACACATCCCACCCTGCCAGAATACAGTATGAATTCTCACAACACCAGGTTGAAGTCCAACAGGTTTATTTAGTAGCAAAAGCCTCTAGCTTTCGGAGCGCTGCCCCTTCGTCAGGTAAGTGCGAGTTCTGTTCACAAACAGGGCATATAAAGAAACAAACTCAATTTACAAAATAATGGTTGGAATGCGAGTGCTTACAGGTAATCAAGTCTTAAAGGAACAGAAAATGTGAGTGGAGAGAGCGTCAAGTACAGGTTAAAGTGATGTGTACTCCCGACAGAACAGTTAGTGAGATATTGCAAGCTCAGGCAAGTCGTGGGGGTTACAAATAGAGTGACATAAACCCAAGATCCCGGTTGAGGCCGTCCTCATGTGTGCCGAACTTATCTATCAGTCTCTGCTCAGCGACTCTGCGTTGTCGTGTTTCGCGAAGGCAACCTTGGAGAATGCTGACCCGAAGATCAGAGGCCGAATGCCCGTGACCGCTGAAGTGTTCCCCAACAGGAAGAGAACACTCTTGCCTGGTGATTGTCGAGCGATGTTAATTCGTCCCTTGTCGTGGCGTCTTCATGGTCTCCCCAATGTACCAAGCCTCCGGACATCCTTTCCTGCAGCGTATCAGGTAGCCAACGTTAGCCAAGTTGCAAGAGTATGTACCGTGTACCTGGTGGATGGTGTTCTCACGTGAGATGATGGCATCCGTGTTGAAGATCCGGCACGTCTCGCAGAGTTTACTGTGGCAAGGTTGTGTGGTGTCGTCGTCACTGTTCCCCTGGAGGCTGGGTAGTTTGCTGCGGACAATTGTCGGTTTAAGGTTGTGTGGTTGATTGAAAGCAAGAAGTGGGGGTATGCGGATGGCCTTGGCGAGATGTTCGTCTTCATCAATGACATGTTGAAGGCTCCGGAGAAGATGTCTTAGCTTCTCCGCTCCAGGGAAGTACTGGACCACAAAGTGTACTCTATCCGCCGTGTCCTGTGTCTGTCTTCTGAGGAGGATGGAGCGGTTTTTCGTTGTGGCGCGTCGGAACTGTTGATCAATGAGTCGAGCGCCATATCCTGTTCTTATGAGGGCATCTTTCAGCGTCTGGCAGTGTCTGTTATGATCCTCCTCATCTGAGCAGATCCTGTGTCTACGGAGGGCTTGTCGGTAGTGGATGGCTTCTTTGATGTGTTTAGGGTGGAAGCTGGAGAAGTGGAGCTTCGTGAGATTATCCATGGGGTTGCGGTACAGTGAAGTGCTGATGTGATCGTCCTGCAAAGACCTGCTGGATCATCAACAGTTCCAACGCGCCACAGCGAAAAACCGCACCGACCTCCTCAGAAGACAAACACGGGACACAGTGGACAGAGTACCCTTCGTCGTCCAGTAGTTCCCCGGAGCGGAGAAGGTACGGCATCTCCTCCGGAGCCTTCAACATGTCATTGATGAAGACGAACATCTCGCCAAGGCCATCCCCACACCCCCACTTCTTGCCTTCAAACAACCGCACAACCACAAACAGACCATTGTCCGCAGCAAACTACCCAGCCTCCAGGAGAACAGTGACCATGACACCACACAATCCTGCCACAGCAACCTCTGCAAGACGTGCCGGATCATCGACACAGATGCCATCATTTCACGTGCGAACACCATCCACCAGGCACACGGTACATAATCTTGCAACTCGGCCAACGTTGTCTACCTAATATGCTGTCGGAAAGGATGTCCCGAGGCATGATACATTGGGAAGACCATGCAGACGCTCCGACAACGGAAGAATGAACACCGCTCGACAATCACCAGGCAAGAGTGTTCTCTTCCTGTTGGGGAACACTTCAGCGGTCACGGGCATTCAGCCTCTGATCTTCCGGTAAGCGTTCTCCAAGGCGACCTTCACCACACACGATGGCGCAGAGCTCCTGAGCAGAAACTGATAGCCAATTTCCGCACACATGAGGACGGCCTCAACCGGGATCTTGTGTTCATGTGACACTATCTGTAACCCCCACAACTTGCCTGGACTTGCAAAATCTCACAAACTGTCCTGTCCTGGAGACAATACACATCTCTTTAACCTGTGCTTAACGCTCCCTCCACTCACATTGTCTGTACCTTTAAGACTTGATTAGCTGTAAAGACTCACATTCCAATCATTATTCATGTAAATTGAATCTGTGTCTTTATATGCCCTGTTTTTGAACAGAGTTCCCACTTACCTGACGAAGGGGCAGCGCTCAGAAAGCTTGTGTGGCTTTTGCTACCAAATAAACCTGTTGGACTTTAACCTGGTGTTGTTAAACTTCTTACTGTGTTTACCCCAGTTCAACGCCGGCATCTCCACTTCACACAGAGAATCCCAGGATGGGGAACTGGGACATCCTGCCCCCAAACACATGTCAGTATGTCAGTTTTTGTTTGGTACTGCAGCTGAACAGTGTGGACATGAAACTGATGTTGGAGATCGGCCAGTAGTTTTCAATGATGATGGGTTAACAGTTTTAGTTTTGGGAATGGGATAATGATTGTAGATTTGCGTTTGAGAGGGACAGTAATTCAGGAGAGAGAACTGTCAACAGTATCAGTGAACATGGGGAGGATGGGTGTTTAACAGAATAATGAAAATATAGTCAATGGAGCAGGTGAAGTGTCTCATGGACAAGGTGAACTGAGATGGGAGCAGGGGGGATAGGAGAGAAACTGGAGAAAGATATGGCTTCAGACAAATGGGATATTTCCAGACATTTTATCCCTGTGGGCTAGTGGAAGGGAAGGAAGCAGTAGTGACAGCTGATGGGATTGTCTCGATCTCAGTGACAACGAAGCTCGATCAGCTCCTCACACTTGTTGTTTGATGTGAGGATGGAGGAGACATGGGAGCGGGAGAGCTCTTCAAAAGGAAGTAATTGTGCGCGAGATAACATAAAGACTCAACAGTGTGCGCTCAACATGAAGCTGATTTATTTGAAGTTGAGGCAGAATATTTCAGACAGACCACCAGTCAGGATCAGCAGAAACAGATCCCAATGAACAAGGTTCAGTCCGAGATGTGATTAACAGGGACATCCTCGTGAGCTTTCTGGCGTATCAGCAGGGTGGATGAATCACCGAAACTAATCCCACACTCAGAGCAGGAGAATGGCCTCTCTCCAGTGTCAACTTGCTGGTGTCTCAGTAGTCAGATGACTGAATGTATCCCTTCCCACAACTGGAGCAGGTGAATGGTCTCTCTCCAAACTGAACTTGTGGTAATCACCAGGTTAGATAACTGACTGAATCCCTTCACACACTTGGAACAAGTATATGCCCTCTCCCCGGTGTTCCTCAATGGGTTGTCAGTAGTTGGACTGACAGAGTGAATTTCTTCCCACACTGGGAGAAGGTGCATGGTCTCTCTCCACTGTGGCACCGTCGATGAATTTCTCGCACTGATAGACAATTGAATCCCTTCCCACAATCCTCACGTTTCCATGGTTGCGACCAGTTGTGACTGTATTTATGTTCTGAATGGTCAGATAATTGGCAGAAGCCTCCGACACACACACACAACACGTGTACGGTTTTCCCAACTGTGAACGGTGCTTTTTCCTTCCATGTTCAAAATCCAATGACATTCAGGTTACGGTAAAGTGAGTGGCTCTGTCAGATCCTCATGTGATGCTGGGTTTCACTTTCCCGACTGCAAATCCTCCCCTCCTGATACCCTGTGAAATTCATTGGAAACAGAAAAAAATGTGTGAGAGAGAACCCACATAAACACAAAGGCAGGTTGTTAAATTGAGCTGAATGAATCTGGTAACTTGTGGGACCGGCACGAGGAAAAAATGGACATGAAAGCTGCTGGATTGTTGTAAAAACCCAAGTGGGTCACTAATGTCCTTCAGGGAAGGAAACAAAGAACAAAGAACAAAGAACAATACAGCACAGGAACAGGCCCTTCGGCCCTCCAAGCCTGCGCCGCTCCCCGGTCCAGGATTGAATCCTGAATCCAGGATCCCCGCCCAATTTTCCAGCCTATCTACATACCAATATCCTATCCACCGAGCTGTCCCTCACAGCTACGATGCTTTGTGCATTACAACCTATTAACTCACCCCCACCCCCCCATTCCAGACCATGTGATCTCCAGGGAGAGGCGAAAACCCAGAGTGAAAAACCCCAGGGCCAATATGGGGAAAAACAAATCTGGGAAATTCCTCTCCGACCCCCTGAGGCGATCGAAACGAGTCCAGGAGATCACAATGGCCCTGATCGGAAAATGCTTCCCAACCCGAGTCATTTCCACTTCCACGAGAAACAAGGAACAATTAGCCCGCGCCGCTCCCTGGTCCAAACTAGACCACTCTTTTGTATCCCTCCATTCCCACTCCGTTCATATAGCTGTCTAGATAAGTCTTAAACGTTCCCAGTGTGTCCGCCTCCACCACCTTGCCCGGCAACACATTCCAGGCCCCCACGACCCTCTGTGTGAAATATGTCCTTCTGATATCTGTGTTAAACCTCCCCCCCTTCACCTTGAACCTATGACCCCTCGTGAACGTCACCACCGACCCGGGGAAAAGCTTCCCACCGATCACCCTATCTATGCCTTTCATAATTTTATACACCTCTATTAAGTCTCCCCTCATCCTCCGTCTTTCCAAGGAGAACAACCCCAGTTTCCCCAATCTCTCCTCATAACCAAGCCCCTCCATACCAGGCAACATCCTGGTAAACCTCCTCTGTACTCTCTCCAAAGCCTCCACGTCCTTCTGGTAGTGTGGCGACCAGAACTGGACGCAGTATTCCAAATGCGGCCGAACCAACGTTCTATACATCTGCAACATCAGACCCCAACTTTTATACTCTATGCCCCGTCCTATAAAGGCAAGCATGCCATATGCCTTCTTCACCACCTTCTCCACCTGTGACGTCACCTTCAAAGATCTGTGGACTTGCACACCCAGGTCCCTCTGCGTCTCTACACCCTTTATGGTTCTTCCATTTATCGTGTAGATCCTCCTTACATTATTCCCACCAAAATGCATCACTTCGCATTTATCAGGATTGAACTCCATCTGCCATTTCCTTGCCCAAATTTCCAGCCTATCTATATCCTTCTGTAGCCTCTGACAATGTTCCTCACTATCTGCAAGTCCTGCCAGTTTTGTGTCGTCCGCAAACTTACTGATCACCCCAGTTACTCCTTCTTCCAGATCATTTATATAAATCACAAACAGCAGAGGTCCCAATACAGAGCCCTGCGGTACACCACTAGTCACAGGCCTCCAGCCGGAAAAAGACCCTTCCACTACCACCCTCTGTCTTCTATGACCAAGCCAGTTCTCCACCCATCTAGCCACCTCCCCCTTTATCCCATGGGATCCAACCTTTTTCACTAGCCTACCATGAGGGACTTTGTCAAACGCTTTTCTAAAGTCCATATAGACAACATCCACGGCCCGTCCTTCGTCAACCATTTTGCTCACTTCTTCAAAAAACACCACCAGGTTAGTGAGGCATGACCTCCCTCTCACAAAACCATGTTGACTATCGTCAATGAGTTTATTCCTTTCTAAATGCGCATACATCCTATCTTTAAGAATCTTCTCCAACAACTTCCCCACCACGGACGTCAAGCTCACCGGCCTATAATTACCCGGGTTATCCTTCCTACCCTTCTTAAATAACGGGACCACATTGGCTATCCTCCAATCCTCTGGGACCTCACCTGTGTCCAGTGACGAGACAAAGATTTGCGTCAGATGCCCAACGATTTCACCTTTCGTCTCCCTGAGCAGCCTTGGATAGATTCCATCAGGCCCTGGGGATTTGTCAGTCTTTATATTCTCTAACAAACCTAACACTTCCTCCTTTGTAATGGAGATTTTCTCCAACGGTTCAACACTCCCCTCCGAGACACTCCCAGTCAACACATCCCGGTGAAGGGGCTGAAGCACGGGAGGGGGGGGGGGCGGATTATAAACACCATGGAGGTGGAGATGCCGGAGTTGGACTAGGGTGGGCACAGTAAGAAGTCTCAACGCGAGGTCAAAGTCCAACAGGCCTAGTTGGCAGCACGAGCCTTCGGAGCGCCGCTCCCTCATCAGGTGAGTGAGGGAGCAGCGCTCCAAAAGCTCGCGATTCCAAACAAACCTGTTAGACTCCAACCTGGCGTTTTGAGACTTATTATAAACACCAACACTGACCCTACATGGCCAGTTTGTTGTGAATGCTACACGATTTAACCCAGTCTTGCCAGGAAAACATGCGACTCCCGAGTTACCCACAACTGAACACATTATTAACGGATCTCGTACTAACCTGTGTCCCGGTCTGAACCTACACAAGACCGGGACTTCGATGGGAGGATGGAGCAAGTGGGCGGGATAAGAGAGGTGGGAGGAGGAGATGCCAGAGAGGAATTTCATGTATGTACAACCAGATAGAATCTCTCAAACACTCAACCTCCACCGTATCGAATGACCGGGTTCGCATGTGTATGTGAACATCATCACCTACAAGTCAGAAACCATCCTAACTGGACTGAGATCTAGTCCTGGATTAAGATAAACTTTATCCATTTAAACAGTGAGAAATATGAAGCGATTGTCTTCAGTCCTCGCTCCAACCTCCACTAGTACCAGCCCACTCCCTGGCAACTGTCTGAGGCTAAATCAGAATGTTCACAATCATGGTGAAATATTTTTTTCTAAATCTGCCTTTGGAGGGTGTACAGGCTCGAGAGGCCAAATGACCTACTCCAGCTCCTAGCTGTGTTGATCCTATGTTCTCAATATCTTTTGAATAACTGTGTAGCAGTTTGGAACATCAGAGGGGATTTGAAATTCAACCAGATTGCTGCAGATCTGGAGATACAAGGAGGCCAGACCACGTGAGGACAGCAGATTTTTTTTCCCAAACCGCATTAGTCAACCAGATGGGTTTTTATCAATAATATCAATATTTAATCTTTCTCATCATTAGACATTCAATTTCAGACTGATATTAACTTCCAATTAAGCGGGATTTGAACGTGTGTCTCCTGTGCATTGACCTGGGTCTCACCCCAAGGTAGCCTTCCAATCACACATCTGTGCCATATCCGAGGATGACTTTCCACTTATGACAGGGCTGAGACCTCACACCACAAAACACAATTGATATTTTCAACGGATATTGGTAAAATCTTCACAATGGGACAAAGACCTTTTAAAAATCCTGAGTTTATGTCTGTCTGTGATTTCTGAACAAAAGGAAATATCTGGCAGGACCAAGGAAAAAGAAAAAAAATCCCTGAAGAGAAATTTTGATTCTGGACTGTGGAACCATGTGCAACACAATTGTTTTCTGGAATCTCTGCTCTGAGAATCTTTCCTTTGTCCAGCATTTGCGTATGAATACAAAGGGGCAATGCTGAGACCCTCTTGCTCCGCTTTCATTGCGTCGAAATATACAAACCCTTTGAGTTCAGCCTATCTCAAGCGCTTGGGAAAAGGAGCCCACTTAGAAAGGAGTAGTGAAATTAAAAACAACTTTCTGTTCATGGAGAGATGGTGATAGGAAAAATCAATGTGCTTTAAATTAACTCCCCTCCTGTTCGTAACAAATCCCAGTAACATCGCTCAACATGATCCTGCCTCAGCTCCTGTTTCTGAGACTCTCATTCATTCCTTTATTTCCCTGAGACTTGACTGGCCAGCCTCCCACATTCGACCCACGATAAATTTGACTCTATCTAAATTCCTGTACTCACTGACCTCCAGAGGCTCTGGTTAAAGAGCAAACAAATTTAAAATTTACATTCTTAATTTTAAATCCCTGCATGACACGCATACATTCGAGGTCTGGTGAATTGAGTGAATCTGTCAGGTTCCAATCTGATGTTCGGTTTGGTTTTTAATACTGATCTTCTAACAGCCGGTAAAAAAAGAAGTCAACGCCTTCAGTCCAAGATAGAAATTGAGAAGAGACACACATATCTCTTGGTGTGAGTTTTGCCTGTGTAAATGCTCCCCTTTTAATCCGCTGTAAAAAGAGTTTCCAAAAGCCATCGGTGAGAGCCAATATGTTTATTTATCAAAGAGTTTGCTAATAAAAAATACTTTCAAATCACAAACCAGAATACAATAGCAATCCACAATAATAAATTATAGAGATAACCCCCAGTATAACACAGTATTAATTATAAACATGTCATTTTTAATACAAAAGGGCTGGATCCAGAACTGGCTTGCCCAAAGGAGGTAGAGAGTGTGTATAGATGGGTCTTTTTCTAATTGGAGGTCGGTCAGCAGTGGTGTGCCCCAGGGATCTGTTCTGGGACCCTTGCTGTTTGTCATTTTCACAAAGACCTGGATGAGGAAGTGGAGGGATGGGTTGGTAAGTTTGCCGACAACACGAAGGTTGGTGGGGTTGTGGATGGTCTGGATGGATGTCAGAAGTTACAGAGGGACATAGATAGGATGCAAGACTGGGCGGAGAAGTGGCAGATGGACTTCAACCCAGATAAATGCGTAGTGGTCCATTTTGGCAGGTCGAATGGGATGAAGGAGTACAATTTAAAGGGAAAGACTCTTAGTACGGTACAGGATCAGAAGGATCTTGGGGTCCGGGTCCATAGGACTCTAAAATCGGCCCCGCAGGTGGAGGAGGTGGTTAAGAAGGCGTATGGTGTGCTGGCCTTTACCAATCGAGGGATTGAGTTTAGTAGTCCGGGGATAATGATGCAGCTATATAAGACCCTCGTCAGACGCCACGTGGAGTACTGTGCTCAGTTCTGTTCGTCTCATTACAGGAAGGATGTGGAAAAGATTGAAAGGGTGCAGAGGAGATTTACCAGAATGTTGCCTGGATTGAGTGGCATGCCTTATGAGGATAGGCTGAGGGAGCTCGGTCTTTTCTCCTTGGAGAGACGTAGGATGAGAGGAGACCTAATGAAGGTATATACGATGTTGAGAGGCATAGATGGGGTGGACTCTCAGAGGCTTTTTCCCAGGGTGGAAATGGCTGCAACGAGAGGACAAAGGTTTAAGGTGCTTGGGGATAGGTACAGGGGAAATGTTAGGGGGAATGTTTTCACTCAGAGTGTGGTGGGCGAGTGGAATCGGCTGCCGTCAGTGGTAGTGGATGCAAACTCAATAGGGTCTTTTAAGAGACTCCTGGATGAGTACATGGGACTTAATAGGATGGATGGTTACAGGTAGGCCAAAAAGGTAGGGATATGTTCGGCAAAACTTGTGGGGCCGAATGGCCTGTTTTGTGCTGTAGTTTTCGATGTTTCCATGTTTCTAATATCACAAACAACATAGCAGAGTAAAGAACAGCTAGTATGCATTGCGAGTATCAAAAACGGGCCTACCAAGGTTGCAAACAACTCAGAGCGACTATAAACCAGCAAGCGATAATATGGACACAATACCGACAGTAATACACCGTCCTTTAACCAATAACAAACAACTCCTTTACAATAAGAAACGGGTTCATTACAAGTTATCGACAACTTTCCAGGGCTTCGCCCTCCATATATTCCTCTTCCGAGGATTTCACCCCCAGGGCACGTCTCTCGGCATTTCACTTTCCGAGGGGTTACACGCTCAAATAATAAATCAACAAACTCATATAAACACAATAGAGCAAGTAATATACCCCTCTTGTCACAATCACAAACACCCCTTGTTACAATAAAGTGACCATTGTGAGTTATCTGCAACCCTGCAGGGTTTCACCCTTCGGAATTTCACCTTCCGGATTTTCACCTGCCGGATTAGCTTGCCCCTCACCGGCGGTTACTTTCTCCAGGAGTTACTTTATCCGAGGGGTATACCTTCCGGGCTACAGACAATCCACAATGATAAATCATAAAACAACAACTAATATTAACACAATACTGACATAATAATATACCCTCCTTGATGCAGTAACAACTCTATTACTCCTGAAATGATCATTATGAATCATCAGCAACCCTCCAGGGACTAAACTTCTGGATTGTCCCCTGCAGGGGTAGCAAACCTCTGGAGGTACTCTGTCCAAGGGCTACACCTTACTGTCCGGGGGTTACACCGGATGGATTTTCGGCTGGGGTGGGGTTTTGGGGGGCCTCCGGGGATCGCTGTCTGGGTACAACCTTCGGGATTTTCCCTGGGGGTGGGGGAGGGAGGGCGTTAGGGACCTTCCGGGTTTACTCTGTCTGGGGCTCCACATTCCTGATTTTTGACTTGCTGGAGGTTACACCCTCTGGGGTTACGTTGACGAGCGGGTGTGGGGGTGGGGCGGTGGGGTGGGGGGGATGTTGGGGTGTGTGGGCGGGGGGGGGGGCAGGGTGAAATACACCCCCAGGCCACAAATAATACAAAATGAGAAAGTAGAAACAACAAACTAATACAATACCAAGACCTAATAATACAGTAACAGACAATACCTTTTGCAACAACAGAGTCCATTATAATTAACTATCGTGTCCATTGTAAATTATAATCTAGAGTCCATTGTAAGTTACATCAGAGTCCACTGTAAGTTAAAACAGAGTCCATTGTAAGTTCCAATCGAGTCCATTGTGAGTTACAATAGAGTCCATTGTAAGTTATCTTGCAACAATCCGTAGGCTTGTCCTGACAGGGCTTTCGACTTTAGGTTTACGCCTGAGTTGCACCATTCCAGGTTGAAACATCCTGTCTTCTATTTTCTTGGGCACACCTTCCTGGTTATGTCTTCCAGAGTTAGAACACAGAACATAGAAATACTACAGCACAAACAGGTCCTTCGGCCCACAAGTTGCGCCGGTCATGTCCCTACCTACCAAGGTTTATATATAGGCTTACCTATAACCCTCAATCATATTAAGTCCCATGTACTCATCCAGAAGTCCTATGTACTCATCCAGAGTTGCACCATCTTTCTCTGGACACACCGTCTTCTAGGACACACGAGTCTCAACTGAATCATCACCTCTCACATAAGTCCCAGCTGGGACTAAAGTTCTTGGACGAGTCCCAAACAAGACAGGGGCAGATAGCAGCAGCAGACAGCCCTGTGGCCCACGCCTGCTTCTGCTGTAGAGCAGGGACGGGCAAAGAGCAAGTGAGCAGCAGAAATCATGGAGTCGTTATTTAGAGGCACAGACAGGCATTTCTATGCCTGCGATCCCGGACGGTGTGTTGCCACCCTGGTGCCAGGGTCAAGGACGTCGCCAAGCAGTTGCAGGACAACCTGAAGAGGGAGGGGAGCAGCCAGAGGTCGTAGTGCATATTGGGACCATCGACATAGGTAGGAAAAGGTGAGGTCCTGAAGAGTGAATATAGAGAGTTAGGCAGAAGGCTAAAGTGCAGGACCTCGAAGGTAGTAACGTCTGGACTACCGCCAGTGTCACGTGCTAGTGAGAGTAGGAATG